>NW_006784469.1:1814841-1833906 GCF_000442215.2 Lipotes vexillifer
AAAAAAAAAAAAAAAAAAAAACACGAAACACGGTCTTGTAGGGTTAAAAACAACATCTAATTAAAATGTCGACTGTGGTAACATACCAATCAAGTGATGGATAAGTAATACTTTGAATTTTCTAAAATCATTGTACTCACTGGGAAGAATGGTATTTATTTAACTTAGACTCCGAAAGAGAGAACTAGAGACAGACAGACAGAAAAGCAGCAGGCCACCATGAAAACAGCACTAGACCAGGAGGTTTGGATGCTAGTGTCAGCTCTGCTGCCAGGGAGTTAGTTGTCTGTCCTTTGAAAAAGCCACTTCGCTCATCTACATCTCAGCTGTCTTGTCTGTAAAATGAAGCTTTGGGACCAGATGAATTGTAAAGCCTCTTCATTATGATTCTATGAAACACTGAGAAACAGATTCACTAGAAAAAAAAGGGAGCAATAGTTTCTTGAGTTGTTTTTTTTTTTCTTTTTCTCCTTTGAAATTTTATCAATAAATGCTTGCATTTTACTTCTGGCTAACTTCTATGTATCTGTTCCAAAACTGGAGCTAAATATAGTCTCTCCCCGGTGTGTATTTTGCTTTACTTTTTCCGTTTGCCTGTTTTGCTTTGCTTTCTTGTCATCTAGTAGCCAAACAGAGTAATAGCAGCTTCCCAAAGCTTTAGGGGTAGGTGGCTTGTGTAGATGCTGGGGGGACATTTGCAGAAACAGCCTGTGAAGAGTGGGCCTCACTGTGCCACTATTGATCTTTCTTTCTTTCTTTAACGCGTTACCTGAGCTGACATTTGCCTCCTTTACTTTCTTACCTTCTCTCCTTGCATTCTTCGGCCTCCTGTCTTTGCAGGCTAATAATAAGCCTGAGATTGAAGCGGCCCTCTTCCTAGACTGGATGAGACTGGAACCCCAGTCCATGGTATGGCTGCCCGTCCTGCATAGAGTGGCTGCTGCGGAGACTGCGAAGCATCAGGCCAAGTGTAACATCTGCAAGGAGTGTCCAATCATCGGCTTCAGGTATGAGCAACGCCCCCAAATGTCATTTTGTTTGATCATTTCTCACCTTTTTACGACTTGATCGTTTATCTCCTCTACCAGTTGCTGGCTGTTTGGTCCTCTGCACAGTGGGAGAGGAGGTGATCAGGCTGGAGCATTGATCACTCCTGTCACTCCCCTGATCACTGGGTTGTTTTAGTGGATCTACCTCATTAGGCAGGCGTCCTTCTCAGCCTTCACTCTTCAGCTCTGCAGAGCCATGTTCTTGGTCGATCGGGACGGGCTGCCTGTCTCCACCAAGATATTTGTCCATCAGGTATATACAGATTAACTGTACCTCCTCTTTCCTCGAACCAAAACATTTTGGTCATCTCTTTCTTTTTTTCCGTGGTCTTTTCTGTTTATAGAAACTCTCCAAGAATCAGTTATAAAACTAAGGGATGATTCTATTTTGGGAGACCTGTCATGGTAACTCAGTCTCTTAATCACTTTGCACCGCTGTCCTTGCCCTAAGGTAACAACAATTGTTTCGAGCACCCTAGAACATACTTCTTTATCTGTGAATCTGATGGCACTCTTTTCATAGTATCCTAACGAACTTCTGAGGGAATGAATATAAAGTGTGCAAGTAAATGAAAGATTCACAAAGCAGCTAAAAAAAGAAAACGTTCCTTATAAATTGAAAAGTGAAAGTGGTAGGAAACATCGCAGGTTATTATTCTGATATTCTTGAAATGTCCCAGAGAACGACTGGCTCTTAAATCTTCAGTCTTGTTGACCTGTTTGGGGAGACAGGATATTTTTAAATGAATTAATATTATTGAACAATAATCCCAAATCCAGATTCTGAAATGATGGTGTATTTAAACATCTGGATCAGCATCAGGGTTTCCATAGCAACGAATAAGCCGTCAAGTTGTAAACTAGCTATGTCATCTGTGCCTGTTCAGAATCCACTTATCAGCTAAGTAGACACTCATTTCTGGTTATGCTTAGACTTGTTTCATTACTGTGTTTCCTAATATCTGCTTTGTACCATTTGTGTGCTTTTCATTCACTGTGCTCCTTTACCGTTGGTGTTTGTCCTACCATACTTTCATGCTGTTTACAAAGAGGTTTTACAGAAACCTTCAGAGGTTTCTAAAGCCTAGATAGACAACAGTGAGTAGGCAGTGCTTGCACAGGACACCTTTTTTCCTTCCTGGTTTTGGCAGGTAAGAGTGATGCTGGGGGGTGGGGGGCGGGGGGCAGGGCTCCACTGCATTTCTTACCTTTCTTTTCTTAGCTTCCTTCGCTGGTAAGATTTGTATCCTGGGGGAAGTTTTATAAAATGAAAAAGGAAAATGCTTTGGAGGATCAAGGAGAGCATTTTCACATTCAGTTCTTTTGCCCTTATGAAAGTAGATTATTTTAGGAATGAACACTTCTCTTTCCTCCTTTCCCCCACTCTCAGAAGATGGTTGGGATCTAAAAACAGTAGCTTTTTTTTTCCCACATTCCCATATGTGACATAAGGAATATGTTTATTTTAATTGGCTAAGATTCTTATCTGAGAAAGCAAAAGCCAGGGAGGGTATGAAACGAAGAATACAGTATTCTGAGAATGGGGGTGGGGGTGGGGGGAAATGTACCATGTAGTACTTAACATCTCACCCCAAATGTGTCTTTTCTTGGGGCTTCCATTATCATGTGGAGGCAATGTGATGAGGGATTTCTGAAGTGAGACAGATAAGAGAGATTATCCAAGTAACAATCTGAAGATGAGTCATCTCCGTCAATCAGAAAATGTAATTAAAGCAAGATTTGGTTTAATTGAGAGTTCTTGTTTAATTTTCTTTTGTCTTATGAAATGCTTTATCTTTATAACTTTTTTTTGAAAATAGTTCCCTCAGAAAACTTTTGTGCCTTTTTGATGGGTACGGGAGCCCGCAGTGCATCAATCTGTCCTTTCTGGAAGTTCTTTCAAATTCTAGTATCTGGTCTTCAAAAGCCTGGAAGGTTGCCACTATCTTCCTACTTAATCTGAAAGAGTTCCTAGTGGAGTTTAAATAAGAGCTGAGTTTTTCTCCCCTCCCTCCAAATGTTTATAGGGTAATCTTTCTGCCAAAATATTTTGATACTGTAGGAGAAGCACCAGAGAAATCTGGAAGTAGGAAGTTAATCACTTACCTTGGGGGATTAATGAACCCTGCATTCTGTTTCCAGAATTAAGACAGTGCGGAAGGAGGTTTATTAAAGGGTGTTCTGTGGGAATTTGGTTTGAAGAAATACATATATGTTTGTTTTTGTTCTTTACCAGGTACAGGAGTCTAAAGCACTTTAATTATGACATCTGCCAAAGTTGCTTTTTTTCTGGTCGTGTGGCAAAAGGCCACAAAATGCACTATCCCATGGTGGAATATTGCACTCCGGTAAGTTAGATTCCTCCCTGACGTAACTTAGTTCACCTGGAAGAAGTTTCAGTTTTGTACAGTCTTAACAGATCATGTGTCACGCTGTGATTTCTAAGTTCCCCAGATGTTGCCCAGCTAAAGTGGCTCCAAATTGTAGACTCCGGGATTTACCTCATCCCTAGTGCGATGCCTGGCACATGTGGACTGTCGGAGACACTCAGCACATATTGTTGGGTGAATCAATAGGTTTTTCTTCTGTTTTCGTGGGTTGTAGGGAAGACATTTTCACGTTTATTTTGCACATCCCTAGCGGCTGTGTGCAGAGGTGTTACGGCCATGGGGCACGTTGGGTATGGGGTGGGGTAATATAGGTTCCTTAAAGTTCGCAATCCACCACTAAGTGCTAGGCGTTTACCTTTTAAACTACTCTGTGTGAGATAGGTATTACTTTTATCCCCTTTTTTATAGTTGAGGACTCTTGAGATCCTAAGGTTAAAAAAGCTCGCCCAAGGTTCTATAATTAAGAGCTGGAGTCTTGTCCTAAGATGTTGTTTTGGGAAAATGCTCAGTGGCCAATAGGACTTTGAAAACTCACTGGTGAAACGGAAAGGGCCTGGACTTGGTGGACACAGACCTGGGTGTAAATCTTTTATTCCTTAAACACTAGCTGCTTGCTATTCAAAGTGTGATGATCTGTGGACCAGCCGCACTGGCATCACCTGGAAGCTTATTAGGGATGCAGAACCTCAGGGCCCACCTTGGACTTTGTAAATCAAAGCCTGCGTTTTAGCAAGGTCTGCTGGTGGTATCCAACACATCAAAGTTTGGGAAGCTCTGCTTTAGAGCTTTTCTCTCTTCCATCTTCAGAGTGATTCTCCCAGTTATTTCATTGTCTTCCTCATTTTGATCCCTTTTGCAAAGGTACTCACTGATGGAGAATGTACCATGCTGTGAATAGAATGGTATTTAGTGGGTGAAACACTAGAGCACTGTGGACAAAATCGTTTTAAAACTACTGTAAAGTGTGGCAAAACGGAAGGTCAACTTTCTGACCTGCAGGCTTCTACAAATTACCATTTGTTGGGTAGCCCAGTAGTTGGTATACTTCATTTATTCATCATCACAACTTGTTGAGGTGTTACTGCCCCGATTTTATAGGTGATTGGAGCCTTGGATAGGTGAATAACTCACCCACGTTAACCCCACTAGTAAATGGCAGGTCTGGTTTCAAAACCGTGTTTTCATGTGATTCCAAAGCCTTTGCTCTCAAGTCCTACTGCTCTTAGTTATAATAAAACAAGTGCTCCGAGGCAGAACACTGGAATTGTGCTTTCTCTTGAGATTATACCCCTTCCCCAAGTCTGATGTCAGCATGATTTCCCTTTCAGACTACATCGGGAGAAGATGTTCGAGACTTTGCCAAGGTACTGAAAAACAAATTTCGAACCAAAAGGTATTTTGCGAAGCATCCCCGAATGGGCTACCTGCCAGTGCAGACGGTCTTAGAGGGGGACAACATGGAAACGTGAGTAGTGGCCAAAGCAAACCAGCCTCTCAGTCGACGTTATCTCTGAGCTCCTCTCAGCTGAATACCTTCCTCCTTCACTCCCAAATGCAAACAGTCTCTCCTGTTTCTTTCTTTAGATTTACTGTATCTAAAAAGAGAAAAGCAAGCTGATGTTCAGTCGCCATTTTCCATGTCAGTTGTCCCATGACAATGACCTTTTCCAAAAGTTAAACTTTATCTCACAGGGAGTAAACCACCGCGTTCCGGCTCCTAATTACCTCACAAGGCTTGCAAGAAATATGGGACTGTTTACAAATGAGTGATTCCAAGATTTCATTTTGATTTTCCTCCCTCACAAATCAGTAGGCGTGTGTCTTTTTGCATCCGATTGTGTGGTCGTATCTAGTCACTTTTTTTCAACCTGAAAAAAAATATAGTCACAGGAAGTTTCTTCACAGTAAGTAGTTATGATTCTCTAGATCAAAATGATGCTGTCTTCACCTCTTTTGAACCTGCTCTTCTTTTCTCCATAAGTCTGATGGCAGTCGCACAACTGGTTTTCTTTTAATTCACTTTTCACCTTTGTCTGGCCGTTGCTTTCCATGGTTCATACTTAATTGCACTTCATTTATTTTGACCTTTCAGTAACTTTTGTGTGTGTCTGTGTGTGGCTGAGTTTGCCTGTGTCTCTCTTCACCACCTCATTTTTTGTTTTGCAGTCCTGTTACTCTGATCAACTTCTGGCCGGTAGATTCTGCGTGAGTACTTCCACTGAAGGGTGCTGCTACCACCAACACATTGGCTTGCTTGATTTTTTAAAACTTTTGTTCTGTTTGTTTTGTTGAAAGACGTTTTAATTTCCCTTCCTTCATTTCAAAAATTTTTCCCTTGATAAGACTTTGAGGGTGCCATCCACCACAGGTCAGGAGAATCAGTGAGGTTTTCAGGTCCCCACTTGGTCAAATGTAAACCAGCAGAAATCCTGGCCTGGAGTTCAAATTAACATCAAAGGAATTGTTGGGTGGTTAGTTATATTCCTGGGAGACACGTTTATATATTCTTTCATTATAAGCAGGGAAGAGCCTTCTGATTACATAAGAACATTCTTTAGCCATATTTCTAGAGATTCAATGCTTTAGGACCTTCAAAAGGATGATGGTTTACTCTTTAGGGCCTGTTATAAGTGGACTATTTAAAATCAAAATTTCTTTCATGGTATGATGTTGAGTATGGTTGAATAATTTCAGTTAGACACGTGGACTTTTTATCAGGTAATGCCATGCTATTTGACCAGTGTTTATATACATGAGTTTCTCAATTTTGACCTAAACTCACTTTGCTCTCTTCTCCAAGCTAAATACCCAGCTCATAAACACACATTTACACCGGAAGGAAAGTGTACTGTAGTCTTTGTTATTATTATTGGTGTGTATTATTAATACTACTAATACTAGATATTAACAGATAATTGATTTATCTCAGAGTTTATAATGTCATCAGAAAACTCCTTTTGGAGTCCGTGATTTAAATATCAGCAAACAAAGTGTGCATTGTTTTAAAGTTATACTGTGTGGGGTTTTTAGAACAAAATTTTGGTATTTCAAAGTGTACTTTATTAAAATATTTATTTAAAGTCAGACAGCTCTATTATATATAAGAAGGTTATGACCAATTTGGAAGACGGGCTTATATAAGAATTCAGTTTATTTTTATTGGGTCTTTTTTATTCCACCATGTAATTTAATGTAAAGTAGGTCTTTTTAAAAAAAAAAAAAAAAATCCTGTAGTGATAAATGCAAACTATTAACTGAAGTTGTTTTTACGTCTTTTATGGCCTAAAGGAAGTGTAACACTTTCCTTTCTTTTGTAAAGCTGCATTATTGTGCCCTTTAATTTTGAGATATGGTAGCTATACCCGATTTCTTTAATCGTCATGCTTAAACAACTTGGGGAGTCATTTAGATTCAGTTATGTTCCTTGCTGTTGGTACTTATTTTCCCTATTCCAGGTAGTCTATTTGTTTATAGAAGGTAAAGCCTTTCATAAATTAAAAGAAAAAGAGTTTAATTGGTATACTGAAATTCTCAGCTTGATTGGATCCTGATAAGCAAATAGAACTGTGATTCCAACACAAAGTAAATCTAACCAACTGACAAATCCAAAAGAAAAAGATGCTAAAGTTTAATGTTTTAAAACACATAGAGGCAGCAGCACATAATAAAGAATAACTTAACTAGAGGAAGAAGCTTACTGTATACATAAGCTGATGAGAAAACTTCGTGACAGTTTAATATAGCTTATTTTAAATAGAGGGTGTTTGTCTTTCTTAAATTTTGAAGAACTTGAAAATTAATAACATTGTTTTTAAAAATATCTTCTCTAACAACTGAAACCTAGCCCCACTTAGCCTTTTTATTAAAAAGTATGCTAGATTATTCAGAAATAGTGGGAAATTCTAACTTTGAGGAAGAAAACAACCCCAGCAGGCTAAGTCCCTGTAATACCAGTAATTTTATTAAAGTCTTTACTCATGGGATGGTAAATAATTTATGAAATGAATTGTAAAGCTATTCTATTCACGCAGAAGAGCCAGGTCCTAAGGTGTTTTATTTTGCGAGAAGGCTATCCAATGTTAACAAATCCTGTGACGATGACAGCATTGAATCCATTCAGTATGGATCACAGAATTTGAAAGTTTACTGAGATACAGATCTTTTGTTTTTCCTTGGGAAAAAACCCCCTTATTTGCCTGCATTTGTCATTTTATTTGAAAGTAAACCCAGCATAAACCTTTTATATTGTTTGTCCACAAATGAGGCAGTCAAACAATATTCTTTGAGCTATTCTGCTTTGAAAACTTATTAATGGAGTTGTCACAAGAGAGAAAATGGTGGTGGGTGGGATGGAATTGGCCATTAGCAGTAATGTGAATAGTAGGAATAATCCTTTTGGGGGTGTATCATTTTGTATTTAGGAAGTGAGAAGGGAGAACAGTATTCTTACCTTCTCTTGGAAAAGCATTTTAGAAGACTTTGCATTTAGTTTTGTTTCTGGACTATGTAGTCTTGTACTCTTACTAATTCTTGCTTTTTAAATGATTCTTCTCTGACCAGTATTCCCTTTTGGCTCATTTTCTGGTTTAATAAGTACCTCCGTTAGTGTATATCTATATTTTTTAGATTGCTTGGTTATTACGAGTTCTTGAGCTTATGCATGCTGTCTTGGGTGCTGGGTACATTAGTAAGAAGAATAACATGGACGTATCCTCAAGGCTAAGAATTAAAGCTCTGCATAAGATTTTCTGTTTAAGATTTTATTAAAGTACGTTGCATTTACACGCCTAGCTTTCTCGGTGTAGTTATGCTCCAAGGTCTCATGTTTTCTTCTCTACACTACCAAGGTAGCAACTGTTACAAGGGGAAACACTAATATATTCTCCTCGATGGTGGGCTTTTAGCTTATAAGAAGTATGTAATCGAAAGACTGGTCTGTTCCAGAAGATAGGGCTTATAAACTAAGTAATCCAGGTACTCAGTTATCTTGACCTGCAGTGAATATTTCAAAACAAACCTTAGCATTTTTTCTAATAATGGGCTGTTCCAGGGTTCTAAGAAATTAGCAGATTATCTCCAAAACTAGAATGAAGATTCACCTGGAAATCTTTGGATCTGCCTAGTACACTGGGTAGTCATCCTTTTGTTTCCTCATGACAGTTTAAGCATCTTCGTAATTCATTCCAAATTTGATTATGGTGACACTTGACCTGGACAACTTTGGTTTCATAAATAAGACATTTATCTCTCAGGCAAGACTTCAGTTCCCTGGTTATTTGCTGTAGTGTGCTGTAATCATCTTATGATTGTGTGTCTTCCTTAAGAAGTATAGATTTCTAGCACATTTCCTATGTAAGCCTAGGTAACGACACATTTTTCTTTCTTTCTTTTTTTTTTTTTTTAATGTAAGAAAAAACAGACATATTCTTCTTAGTGTCCTGACCAAGTCATTGACTGCTGCTTAGACATTGGACTAAACTAATCCTTACTGAGTAGGTTTCTGTTGACTTTTGGATTCATGCCTTTACCTAAGGGCTCTCTGTGTCAGGAGAGAAATGGAAGCGACCTTTTGTCCTATTCCAGTTAAAACAAAAAAGCCCAAGCCCAAACTGGTTTTCAGAACAGATGGATTTTTTTCCCTAAGATTAATCTAAAAGATACTATAAAAACTTCAAGGATAATTCATAGATCAGATATGAAAAGGTGAAAACATGTCAACCCTACCAAAATTCTCGTCTGTGAAGCCAAAAAAAAGTAGGTTTTTATACCCCCAAAGTAAATAGACTATACCTGCTAATCCTCCTCTCTTGCTTTCCCCTCTGTGTATTAGCACACAGTATCCCTAATAAGAAATATTTCCGATGTGACGTCATACTGAAGTTAGTCATTCTTTTTAAAACATCACATTATAATTTAGGGCCATCCAGTTTTGCTTTATGAAGTAGTTATATAGTCCTGCTGCTAAATTGGTAGGTGTATTCCTTCTTTACAAAATTGCACAAGCCAAGACATCTCGATACGTGGAATCTTGAGCAGTCATGGACTGGTGTGGGCTCTTTGGAACTAATATCGTTAACTGCAAATTTACTAGGCAAATGTACAGTTTCCATTCAGTAAGAAGGCAGCTAATAAACGGCACCGGTGTAAACTGTTTAAACTTTTAAACCACATACTGCTAACACAATTTCAGAACTCTAGGATATGAGACATTACAAGACAGGAGGACAAAATGTCACGCAGAGATTGTCTCCCCCGACCTTTTCTGTAATTGAAACTTTCCAGAGAAGTTTTTGATCTCTCTTTATGGCTTTTGAGAAAAGCCGAAGTATGAGAAATCATCTCTCAAACCTGGATTCTAAATACTTGATGATATCTAAGATACAGGAACAGCTAAATGTGTACATTAGCCATAGTATTAGAGTAAAAGCATTCTAGGCCATGTATATAATATAACTGTGTGGTGGGGTTTTTTTCTCCATTAATGGATGGTATCTGTGACTAATAACATTTTCTGCCTTATAGGCCTGCCTCGTCCCCTCAGCTTTCACACGATGATACTCATTCACGCATTGAACATTATGCTAGCAGGTATGAGACTAGTTGAATGCCAGGCAAATATTGATTGAAATAACTAACCAAGGAAAGCTAACCTATATTAATTTTAAACAAATCTTTTCTTTTCCCCCAATCTTGTCTGATTTCTACTAATCAGCTTGCCCTCTAACGTGCATGCCGTTCCACTGCATGTTGTTTTTGGACACCGATAAGAGCATCAGCGCAGAACAGTCTCCCCTAATCCAGGCCTTTAAACATTCCTGATAGCTTTGTTATGTTTTATATACTGAGCACGTTTAATCAATTGACTTAGAAATCTTCTAACCTTCTTAGAAAACTGCTAGACCAGACATAAGTACATGAAGAAATTATACTGTGTTATATGGAGACTATGAAAGCACTGGCTTTCCATTTCTGTGTGCATTTTCCATACTGTGCTGTAAAGAAGAGAATCACTCATTTTCCTAATCCCTGGACCTTTCTGTCCCACTTCCTTTGTGTTTGAGGTAACTTTTATATCTAAAAACGAAATTGCTGATTGTAAGATATGCTTGTTAAATAAATCCGTCAGAGTTTGTGTTCACTTTTAAGTTGTAAAAAGACTTTATTATTGTTTGAGGTGAAGGAGGTGTTTGAAGGTAAAAAGTGGCAGAATGTATAGAGAGCTTACTGTGAATCTATCTTTTATCAATAGTCTAACTGCTGAACATGTTTATCAACCGTAGGAAGTATTAACTAGCTATATATAATTCTGTCTTCAGTGGAAATCTTTAATTGTCTTAAAAAACACATGGGATAGCGTAAAGTACGGAGTGTATTTGTTGTTAGGGAAGCTTTTCTCGTGAAAACAAAGGCCTCTTCTCAGTGAAAGGAAGATCAATCTGTGAAGGAAAAAAAATACGACTTCTCTTGTAATCTGCAGCGTAAATGTAAAGCTACTTAACTAGCTGTGGTCCACCACTCACTGCCTCAGACGGTTAGGCCAACACACACATCCTTTAATATGAAGGATTCCTTTCTCCTCTTGACATGATTTATCCTTTAGTTTTCAGGAATGTTCGATTAGGTCTTGAATAGATTCTAAGAAGTCACATAAGTTTTAATGAGCTTTTACGTTTTTTATCAGGCTAGCAGAAATGGAAAACAGCAATGGATCTTATCTAAATGATAGCATCTCTCCTAATGAGAGCATGTAAGTATCCTGTCTCTTTTTACAAAATGTTCCTGACCATGAAATTGCTTTGAGGGATTTAGAGGTAGGGTAGCGCAGAAGATAGGAATTAGCGTTTATATTCGTTTGATCTTTCAAGGAGACTTTCATTTACTTTTTTTTTTCTTTAACTCTTGACAACCCGACACAGAATGAGCTCATCCAAATTGTGGCATTATTGGTATTCCAGATGTTCCAAAAT
This sequence comes from Lipotes vexillifer, assembly GCF_000442215.2. Classification (NCBI taxonomy): domain Eukaryota; kingdom Metazoa; phylum Chordata; class Mammalia; order Artiodactyla; family Lipotidae; genus Lipotes; species Lipotes vexillifer. Next base: position 1,826,248 of record NW_006784469.1, read on the forward strand.
GTTCCAAAACATTTTGCCTTACTCTTATTTAATGCCATACTACCACAAATTGCAGGGTCCCAAATACTTAAACTGTAATTAAATGTTGAAGCTTTGACCAAACGTGCAGGATGTTTAAAGGGATTAGGTATTAATTTTTAAAGTGATGGCTAAGTAGTGTTTTCTCCACTCGTGGGGAGTAGAGCTATAATCTTGGTGTAGTTGCATTGGCATTCCCATTTGGTAGGCTAGATGGGCATTTTCCTTTAGAGATCCTACCTAGTAGATTTTTGTGATTTAGCGTCTTCAAGAGCTAAGTCAAGTGAGGCTATCTTGTGAAGGGTTTCAGAAGAAGTACAAATTGAGGTCACGGTTTTGTAGTGGGACGATAAGCCAGGCCTGTCAAATTTAAGGAAAGCGAGAGAGCGGCGCTCAGAGTGGCGGAGAACACAGCTATGGCAGGGAAACAGAGGCTTCATTACAGAGTAGGGGAAGTATTCACAGTAAGGAATCTTGCCATGAACCAAGAGGCTGAGGTGGAGGGAGAAGCCTGAGAAGCAAACATGGAGGACAAAATAAGGATCTGCTAACTGAATAGATACTTTAGGGAGATGAAATCTAGTCAAGGTACAATAATGCTTTTAGTTTGATAAGTTACGGTTGGCTCACCACTTTGTCAGAGAATCTAGGCAAAGGGAAAATGGTAAGTTTATCATATGTAGCTGGTGTGGCAACCCAAAGTCACACTCGGATGAGAAACAGGCTTTATAAGGATTCGACTGAAGGAAGCAGTATCCAAGTGGCATTTATACATAACTGGTTATTGAAGACGTGAGAATAAGTCATCTCATCTGGTACATAAAGGTGATCAAGGTAAAAATAAAGAGTAAAGTCAACACTCAGCCATTCATATACGACTTAAGTTACTTAAAAGAAAACAAAACAGCCTCTTCCCCCAAACGTAACGATGGTGCACTCTGTTTCTTAGCCGTGGAAAAAAAGTATTAATAGTATTAATATATAAACTACTTTGACAGAAAACTGTGTAAGCAAAGAATCAACGAAATGTAAACAACCTGAATGATTTGCTGCTTGGGGTCACTGATTTGAATATTAGAAGCTCTAGCACATTCACAGTAATTCAAGTTGTACCTGTATAACAATGGCTGCCATTCATTGACTGCCTCAGAAAACAGTAAGAGAAGTTGAATTATAACTATATGTTGTAATTAAACATGGGAAGTCCTAGCAATCAAACTGCAGAATTTGGGAAGAGAGCTAACAAATTAGGTGGTCAAAACCGCTTTTGTTTTATTTTTAAACGAAATTTAGCTTTAGCTTATTCTGAGGGCATAAAATCCATTTTGGCTCAATGTTGGATGGTGATATCGTGATATCTTAGGGGCAGACCTGGGGAAGTGGTTTGGAAGATGGGTTGACTTCACTTAAATGTTTGTTTTTAACACCCAATAATTATTTTAATTTTAACTTACCAACCAGTTATCTTACTTGATGGACCAAGATCATTTAAATTAGGAGGATTGTTTTCCCCTAAGTATCTGAAATTTTTTCGACTCAGAGGACACAGAGATGAGAAAAGGAAATTAAAGGGGTGTGGAGAGGGAAATATTAACATATCATCTTACTGATATGTAGCCGGAAGCAAAGGGCTTTAGCCTATCACTAAGGACAGAATGAAGTTCTTATAACTCGGAGGTACACAGGCTTTTCAGGAGCTGGGGGCGATGCATTTAGAAATTAATTTCTTCTGTGTATGAGAGACTTCCTAGATATGAGGAAAGATTGCAGCCTCCTCCCAACGTATAAGCCTTTGGCCTCTTTGTTCCCCAAGGTTAGTCTTTAAAAGCTGCTCTGAGGAATGAGTTGTTCAGTCCTCTTGTATTAGTCACCTTAATGGCTTTTTTTTTTTCCCCTGCCAATTTTTGTTTTTCTGTCTAAACAATAATTGAATGAAATAGTAGTCATTTTTATCTGTAGTTGCATTATTGTTACCATCCTGCCTCTGTGGGGTTTATAAGTTGAAACTGGCTTACCAAAGCAACACTTTTCAGTTGCATTGCTTTCCACTTAAGAAAACATTTACTCTGTTATTTTAAGGGCTTCGGTTTTTTCCTGGTCAGTATCAACAACACAGTGGGTGAGTGAACAGATTGTCTTGACAGGCTTGGTAGCAAAAGCATTATACAGCCATTATTACGTCTCTTAATATTTACTAACGATTGATTAAACTGTCAAGTCCCAGTATTACTGTCATTCTACCATTCATTTACCCATGTAAATAGGCCAACCAGATTCAGTGGAAAATCTGAGCAAGAAACACTTGGAATTGTCACCAACAGGACGGTAGACCACAACTTCAGGAGTATCGAAATGTCTTTAAAAGCAGGAAAAAGGGTCTAATGAATTGTTAAGAGCAAATAACTGTTTCTATTTTTAAAATACACACCCAAGTCCCTGACCCCCAAGGCAAAATAAGGGGGGAAAAAACCAAAACCTTTGATTTTATTTTCCAGAGATGATGAACATTTGTTAATCCAGCATTACTGCCAAAGTTTGAACCAGGACTCCCCCCTGAGCCAGCCTCGTAGTCCTGCCCAGATCTTGATTTCCTTAGAGAGTGAGGAAAGAGGGGAGCTAGAGAGAATCCTAGCAGATCTTGAGGAAGAAAACAGGTGAGTTTTCTTTCTAGCTTTGTCATTGGTATGCAGAGTGCATACACTTGCGCACACAGAAAAGTGCCAGGAATCTTCACTTAGAGTCATTTTATGTCTAATTGTTTTCTCCAATAATCTGTTTAGCTCCATTTACAGATTCTTTTTTTTTTTTTGTCATCCGAAAGAAGAAAATGAATGCAATAGCATAAGTAAGAACTCATATAGTAGGTGTTAAAGGAATGAATGCTGATGGTGGTATTTGATTTGTTGCATGCGTTTCAGAGGCTTTGATTTTATGTTTGAGAAGAGAATTTAAGAACAAAGTAGGTCATTTAATTTTATGATGATATGATTTGTACATGTGTTTGGCCATGTTATCTATCTCAAAGCATTTAAGCAAGTAGGCTCATTGGCCCTATTTGGGAATGAACTAGTTCATCTTAGTTTCCATCATCAAATACAGCGGTCATTTATGCACACTGTCCTAGCAGGTTAGTGAGACAATTCCAGTTGTCAGTCATCACCTGAAAAACATGTCCATGGAAAAAGAGCAGAAATTATAAAAGTAAAAGAAAATTTCCTAATGACTGCACAGAGGACAAAGATGTAAAAGTCTGGCACATTGTGTGATGTCAGGATAATGCAAATCATTGGGCTTTTACTTTTATATTACATTTATTATATCACAGGTCCCTTGGTTAAGACAGGCTTTTGCACATGATCACTTCTAACTCAGTGTGCCTTCCTTAGACAGATGCCACCAGGCGAGGCTTTAAAGAGCAAATGCTCAAATCTGTGGGACTTGAGTACTTTCATCTCTTTGGTTTAGCCCAAGGCACAAGGACCTCATAATCGAGGCGACACAGTATGTCTGAGAACCAGTGCCCTCGGGGAGTATGTCACCTCAAGATGAAAAGGCAAATTGCCATTCATCCATTGCTTTCTCCTGCCACTGGCCTCTTTTCTAGCTCTCAGTACCTCTGACCTATGGCCAGAGCTCCTTATCTGGTCGGCTTCCCTTTGTCTCTTTCTCGCCCCTCCAGTAAATCCTCCATACTGACTGTGGTTGTGCATCTCTCCAGAACTCAAGACCCAGCATGGCATTGTTCCTTCACTGGATTTCTACATCTTTTAAAAAAAACCTAGCTTCTCAGCTGGGCGTTTTAAACCTTCCACAGTTTTCTCTCGACCTGCTTTTTTTTACAACTTCATCTTCTTTTGTACCTGTATTCTGGCCATGCTGTTGTGGCTGCTGTTTCTGAATGCATCCTGCTCTCATCCACTTTCCGGGTCGAGCTCAAGCTTGCGTCTCAGCCTAGCTACTAACCCCCATCGCTCCACTGCCATATCTGGCAAAGGAGTCCTTCCCATCCTCCATGCCCTTGCTCAGAGTGATTTTCCCCACAGAGCCCTGTTAGATCCCGGCATTTGGAAGTAATCTATCATTTGTCTAGATTCTCAGAATACTTTGGACCTTTCTCAGAGACCTGTGTTTCAGTTTGCTTTTTTATCACTTGTTCCCAATGCTTCCCTCTAATGGAGATAGTGAATGCCTTTGGAATAAGGCCTGTGTTTTCATCCTCTTAATGTCCCCTGTGGTACCCAGCACAGTGTGACTATTTAATGGGTTCTCCAGAAATGTTTGGTAAAAGCCTGAGTTAAGAATACAGAGGGGATGCCACACACATACCATTCAGGAGGTAATACTGAACATTCTGTGGGTTTGGGCCTTATTTGTAAGACTGGCAATGAACATCATGGTAGATAAAACCTTTCCCTCTACTTGATTGAGTATCATTAGTATTCATTTATGTTAAGTCTTTAATTATTTTAGGGGCCAAAGTCAAATAGGAAGAAAAAGTTGGTATTGGCATTATGACTAGAATTTGATGTTACCCAGGAATAAAAATATTTCTGTACTGTGTGACTGTCCATTGTGTAATATATCTTTCCATTTCATTGGTCAAGAGTTCTGTCTCGGTTACTATTACTGCACTTGGCCTCCACACCCTGACAACCAGGCCAAAGAGTGCTGGTGAAGAGTACTGGGAACTATCATTTGTATATCATTTCGCCATTTTCAGAGCACTTTAATGCATTTGGGGTCATTTAATCTTCCGAAAAGCTCTGTGTAGAAGATGGATGAGAAAATGCAGGTTCAGAGAGGTTCAAACGGCTTGACCCAAATTTCACAATCAGCCAGTGGCAGAAGCGAATCCAGATCCAGATTTTCTGACTCAAAATAGCCAACTGTGCCTTGCACCGGATCCCAAAGAAGAGTCATCCTATGTAAATATCATTTATGTAGAACTGTGGCACATTCCATGGAATGGTCCTTTACTTGAGGGAATACTTTTAGGACTACATATGAACAGACCTGTCCATCGACTTGCGGTACAGTGACCACCAGTTTACCCTGAGAGATATCCAAGACCATTCCCCGGGAATGACATGGTTTGTTCTCTGAAAGAAAGAAAAAAATAAATTGCACCAGGGCTGCTTAGAGCTCCAAAATGAAGAATCTGGTATTGGCGCAAGTCTTTCTGTCAGTTATCCTGACCCTCAAGTAAAGGTCAGGATGAGCTTCCTTCTTTCTCTCTCTACTCTGTCACATTTTCACTTCCTACCGAATCCCAAGAAATGTCTCTGCAGAGCTCCCCTCCTGAAGGTAGCCTCTGGTTTTCTTTGCTCTGTCCTCTCCTGTCTTCCTGCGGTTCTTCTCAAAGAAATGCGGAGCCATCGCTTTGTCTTCATGATCCTTGAGTTCACTGTTGCTTAAAGGAGCCTGTAATTCACCATTCCCTGTCCTTCCTCTGAGAGAACCCGGGAGGTCACTAGATGTCCCCTGTCCGTGCCCGCCAACCTAGCTATATTTCTCTAGTCAAATTGGCTACATGATTTGACACTGAGAGCAAATGGGAAAGGCTATTTAAAACTGAGAGTATCCCATGTCCTTTGGACACATGTCTACGTGTATTTTGTGTTCCTTTATCCTGTAAGCAAGGGCTTATCTCCAAATGACAGTTAGCAAAGGAAAGAGGCTTGAAAAGATCCCCATTCCTGACTAGATATGTTTATCGAATTCTGTTATTCATGGCACCTCCCCACCATCCCCTTGGAAAACAGAGATTGGCTAATGAGGAAGTGTCTCAAGGATATCTTATCTTTGTCTTTGGAATTCCATTTCTCCCAGTTGTTGCCACATTAGCGTTCAATAAATAATTGTTGGATAAGTTAATGAATAACTGAATTGAAATGAAGCTGAATTTATTTTCATTGTAGCGCTCATGCATGTACTTTTGGCTAACATTCTTTTTAAGTAAGTCCTAATTTCATAGAGGAAGGCCTTTTGAAAGCTTTTCTTCTGCTTGCTTTTCAGAATACTTCCCTTTTTCAAACTTCTTTGATGAGCACCAAGCCTTACTTTGTCATAAATTTAGAATGTTCACAATTCATTTTCCAAATCCTAAGCCCCGCGTGTCTCCCCCCACTGGCTTTCTCTGATTCTTGGCTTATGCCACAAAGATAAGGCGAAAGCTCTGAGCGAAAGCTAAGTCTGACTCTCAATTTTCTCAATAGTGTCTCTCATAAATTTGGGTGACTAGTGACTTATACGGTCTTTAATGTGTCACTTCTGCCTAATGCTTCTCCCTCATACCACAGATAATTCTGATTCACCTGTTCGGTCGAGACCAGTTGGATGTCGAGAATTTGCTCTATTGTGCGTCCTTAGCACTGCAAACTCAAAGTTTGCTCTTGTCCTGCGTACAGGACAGCCTGCAATCTGCTGACTTAAATGTGTAGTGACGAATTTCGATGTAGTTTTCTCTGCACCGTCTAAATGAACTCAGACTTGCTCTGAAATGCTAGGTATGACCCTGGCAATGAAAAGGCAGCCTTTATGAGAGACAAAACCTCATTGTCATTCTGCTGCCTGCGCATGAAATTGATTAGATTGTTCCCAAGTCTAAAAGGAGGGTAAAATACTAAGCTGATTTACTGTGAAGTCTAAAGTTAATTAAAATTGTTAGTAGATGTTTTATGACGACAGAGGATTCTGAATTTTTAGTACCTACTCGGTACCTTTCATATGTCTTGTTGTTGGGCAACCAGTCATGATGCAGCCTCAGTGTGAGTTTTCCCTTGATCCTTTTCACTCCTCCAGTGGCTATGCAGGATTGTAAATGTTATATTCAGAAAAACTCTAGATGGGTTACTTATACCACTGAATTAAACTAACTGGCGATCGTCATCCTGGTGCTTTCCCTTGTAAATGACGTGATGACTGGGCCCAGGGCTCATAGTTGTCAATCTTCATAGTCTCAGGACGTCTGTATCCCACGTTCCTTCCTTAGGTCTTTGTGTGAGTCTCACGTGATGGTGAGGAGATGGCCAAGATGAAGGGAGGCCGAAGGGGGTCAGGAGTGGGCATTCCGAGCTAAGCAAGGAGCATAAACAAAGGTGTCAGGGAGGGACAGCACAGGATGCTTGGGAAACCGCAAACAGTTGCGCCACCTCTGTAATGAGTCCAGAAATGGGAGGAGATGAAGCCGGACAGGTCGGCAAGGCCAGGTGGGGAGGGACAAGGACGCCGTGCAGTGCTGTGTTGAGGCCTCCTCACCTGGTACAGGGAGCCTCCCGGGGGTGAGCCAGGAGTGATGCTGTTAGACTTACACTTACATGTGTGACTTGGGCAGCTGGGCGGAGGTTGGGGGGACTTTGAAAAGCACAGGCCTGGAAGAAGGAAGTCAGATGGGGAGGGAGCATGGAAGCCCAGGAAAGAGATGATAAGGGCCCACAGGAGGGTAATAGAAATGGGGAGGATGGGCTGAATCTGAGGGGTATTTCAGGGGAGGGGAGGGGAGGGGCGGGGCTGTTTGGCTGGCTGGTTGGGCGGATCTGGGGAGGGAAGGAATGAACCCCAGTTCTGGCGGGTGCAGGGCGAGACCACGGTTGTTGGCAGCTGGGACTGACAACTCAGGAAGAGCGGCAGGCGGACCGGCCG
>NW_006784469.1:1833916-1837597 GCF_000442215.2 Lipotes vexillifer
CAGCAGGATTTACAGAGGGCCTTCCTCAAGGTCAGGTAGCTGGAAGATGGTGAATGGGGTGCAGGAGACGTTGAGTTTGAGGTTCTGGTGACATACCCACGGACAAACGTCTGACGGTGGGAAGTGGAACTTTGAAGCTTGCAGGAGGGGTGTGGGCCAGAGATAACAGATCTGGGAGTCACCAGCTCACAGCTGGTAACTGAAACTGAGCGTCAGTTTATCTACCCAGGGAGCACGTGGCAGAAGGAGAACAATGGGCTTGGTAAAACTCTGGAAGATGTAAACATTAAAATGTTTATATAATTCCCTTTATTGTTTAATAGGTAATCCATGCACATTATATATGAAATCCAAAGGGTTTAAAAGGTATATAAAGATAGTGAGTCGTCCTCCAACCTTGTCCCCTGGCTGTCGTGCTCTCGGCGCCGGGGGCTGCCCCCTTTACTGCGCTCTCGTGTAATCTTTCAAAGATATCCTCTACATACGCAAATATTTGCAAATATTTTTGTGGTGGTTGGAATTATTTCACACAGTACCATGCAGTGTTCACTCTGGTCTTTTCGTTCTACTTAAAGATCCCTAATTACACACGCTGGAGGACTCTCCCAGAAGAGGAGGGGAAGAGAGCTTGGGAATGACAGCATTTTCCCAGAGGAGGCAAGAGGGAGAGGGGCACAAGGACACAGGAGGAGGCATGGTTTTGAACGGGAGAAGGGTCACCTCTGAAAATCATGTTGTAGGTGACGAAGCCGGGGTAAGGAATGGGGGTGGGGAAGATAACAGTGAATGTTAACTGTCCAGTACACATCATTGGGAATTAGTAGAGACTGATTCTCGTAGCTGGTCTACACATGTTTTTTAAGTTGAACTGGGGGGAAAAGAGTAGTATATGAGAAAGGCAGTGAATCTGGGCCCTCACGCCACTTGGCGATACGAGCCCCCGAAACACAGGGCTACCGAGCCTTTTTAGAGAAAGGGAGCTACTTTTCTCATATAAATCAAACCGACAAGGTCTTTCATGGCCAGAGAAGCTGCCGTATGAAGAGCAGCTGAAGGGCATACCCACTGCATTTAACAAGCCGTTCAGGAGTCAACTGCCCCCGCTCTACGCAGCCAGGGACGACAGTTACATGCGGCGGGGTCACCATGATTCCGAGGCTCAGTTTCTAACTGAGCCACCCAATACCTACATTTCCTTCAGTGTATCCTGAGTTAATCGAAGCTTGTGGCTGGATGACCCGAGTTCTCCCTCTTTTTAACTGTCTTGTTATACTAAATGTATTAATGTTGCCTTAAACCTTTTCGGGGAGCAGCATGAGGTTTTCTTTTTTAGAAGAAAATTTTATTTTTCACAGTAGAGACGGTTTGAATATTCATATTATAAATTCTCTGTAAACACACAAACAAAATTTAACTTGGAATACAGGTAGCCATGTATAATCTTTGTTTTTAATTGAGGTATAGTTGATTTACAATATTGTGTTTCAGATGTACAGCACAGTGATTTGGGTATATATGTATGTGTATATATTTTTTTCAATTCTTTTCCATTATTGAATATAGTTCCCTGTGCTATACAGTAAATCCTTGTTGTTTATTCTGTATATGGTAGTGTGTATCTGTTAATCCCATACTCCTAATTTATCCCTCCCCCCTCCCCTTTGGTAACCATAAGTTTGTTTTCTACGTGAGTCTGTTTCTGTTCTGTAAATAAGTTCATTTGTACTCTTTCCTAAATTCCACATATGAGATAGGTAATATTTGTCTTTCTCTGACTTCATTTGGTATGATAATCTCTACGTTCATCCATGTTGCTGCAAATGGCATTATTTCATTCTTTTTTGTGGCCGAGTAATAGTCCATTGTGTGTGTGTGTGTGTGTGTGTGTGTGTACACACGTGTGTGTATACACACACACACACACACACACACACACCACATCTTCTTTATCCATTCGTCTGTTGATGGACAACATCATGAAGTTTTAAGTGCAAATACTCAGTCTATTTAAATGGGGAATATGTTTTTTAAAGACTGGAGTTACCGATTTTAGGGTCCTCTGTCTTAGATGGCTTGGAAATCATAACAAAAACTCGTCTGGTGACTTTAGATCTTGGCATAGGAAATTGCATAGTCATGAGGACTGCTTCATCCCACAGAAAAAGTGAAGCACCCGTCTAGTGACAACAGTATTCACAACTTATTGGTACAGCTGCCATCTTCCTAGAGCAAGCTGGATAAAAGCTGAAGTTCTTACAATCCAATTTCCCTTTTTAGATCCTCCATGAAGACCCTCATCCTTCTTTTGCCTTTTGTTACCAGACCGTCCTGCTACCGTAGAACTGACTGTAGTCTTAACTTTCTTTAGTTACTTTCCAGGCCTGAGGATATCATTCCATTCAATTCGACAGCTAGTCAGTGAATGCTTAATGTGTTTTTCAAACAGGACTACAAGAAGGAGTAAGCCTTGGTTCTTACCCTCATGGGACTCAAACTTGAATAAAAAGACATTCAAATATAAACAACTAATTATAACCCAGTGTTACAAGTGCTCTGAGGGCACAGAGGTGAATGACTAATTCTGTCGGAGGGATTGGGGAGACTTTCACGAAGGGAGGTGAACATCAAGGCTGAACAGGAGTTTTCCAGGCTGAGAGAGGGCGTAAGGTTGAGCCTTGCAGACTCTTGGGGCAGTGAGTTATGTGTGGCCAGAGCACAGGATGAAGAGAACGAGAGAGTAGTGGAGTGGTAGGTGGAGACCACTGTTTAAAGGGCTTTACATGTCAGACAAAGGAGTTTGGATTGTATCCTATAAGCAGCTGAACAGTGAAGGCTTTGCGAGGAGGAGGAGATTTAGCAAAATAATTGTAGGCAGGGAGCTAAAGCCGTGGAGGTGGGTAGAAGGATAGTGCAACAGCTCGTTGGCAGATGGCCAGGTTCTTAACTAAGGCTCTCTTAGGCAAGTGAAGAAATGATAGAGAAATGGGAAGTCGCTGGATGAATGAGGCCAGGGGAGACGGGAGAGGGAGGAATTGGATGGTATGAAATTCTTTATCAGGGAACTGGGAAAATGGTCATTGAAAAACAACGTCAACAACAACATGGCACACACAAGAAAAGCTACTGATTGGCCAAGGTCAATGGATAGAGAAAAAGAACTATTTATTGCGCATACTGAGTTCGGTTTGCCCAAGGAGGTTCAAGTGGAAGTTTCCTATATTGATTTTATGTATTCACTTTCCAAAAAGGATTTAAAAAAAAAACGTAGCAGTAAGATTCCTGTAGTAGAAATAGTAAATCAATGAACATAGTGGGGATTAACTTAGTTGATATAATTGAGCTTCAAATTTAGTTTGAGGTTCCCTGCAGGCAGGTGTAATAAGAGGAAACAGTGATTTGTCTCTCTCTCAATACTGGATGAAAGAAGCGTGAAACTTCCTAAGGAAACAGCGTAGTTTTCCTGGTTCTAAATAACAGTAACAGCAAAACCAAATAGCTGTCATTTGAGTGCTCGCTGTGGACCAAAACTGTTCTGAGTATGTGTTAAGATCCTATTCAATCCCCACAACAACCCTGTGAACGAGAGGCTGTTGCCCAAATAAAGACTCCATGACACAGAGTATGAAGGACACGTCACACGGCTAGCAAGGAATAGGGCCTGCATTTCAAACTCAGGCATTC
>NW_006784469.1:1837607-1842374 GCF_000442215.2 Lipotes vexillifer
CATTCCTGGACTCTTAAACAGTGTTAATGCTTGGTGTGATTACTGGCTAGTCTCCTTATCAATATTTTTATAACAAAGACGGAAGGAAATTTTATGTGGCTGCTTCTAGTAGCCTTTGATAATTGTGGAAAGCTTGCCATTAAAGACCAAAGAAATGATGACAGTTCTCCATGGATAAAGGTCACTATTGCCCAAAATGTGTTCTGTAGCACACCTCTAAGATACTCTAAAAAGACTGATTCTAAGGACAGATAAACTTCGGAAGTGCTTGTACTGGAAAGTGTTGATTAATTTGCGTTTGCATTGAAGAGTCCAGAAGTAAAGAAACACGATTAGCTTTGTTTAACCCAGTGTTGGTTACACATACTTGACCTCAGCCCGGTTGTACTGTTCTGTGGAACTCACTTTGGTAAGAAATACAAGTCTGTACTAAAGTCTCTGAAAATGAAACCTGGATTTTTCTCACAAAAGTAACTTCTGATTTTCTCCAGTAGTAAAGCCCTACAACCCGAGAGACCAAAATGGTTTAGTCTGGAAAATTCAGATAGGTATTAAATCATCTCCTGTAAGAAGAGAGAATTCTATGAGGTCTTTTTGTGGAACATCCCACTGTGAGTGACCTGGCTTTCCCATCAAACCACGAAAAAGCATTTCCACCGATAACTTGACAAAATTAATTTGCTATATGGAGCTCTTAATTGTTGTTAACTGATTGAATTTCGATGGATGTCTACCAAACACAGGAACTTCTGCTTCTATAACAATTACTGTTGGATTTTGCTTCGTAAGTTGTTAGATGCGAAGGCCAGTTGTTAATTGAGGCCGCTCCTGGGTTGTGATATAAAAGTGTATTACCAACACATGGGAAGATATTAGCAGGAAAGCAGGTGTAACAGTCATCTCAATGACAGATTAAGGTATACACTTTGAAGATGTGTAGCTAGTGTATGGTCCTGTGTAATGCTACTTGAGGAAGCTGATTCCTTTTCCGGCACTGAAATGTTAGAGGAAGGATCAGTGATGAATCTATCAACCGTGTGTGGCTTGGTACTTAGCAAGTTTAAGTTCACAGAACCCATGGCTAATGGAGACATCCAGGAGACTGTTGAAAAGACAGGTCTGGAGTCTAGAAGACAAGCCTGGACTGAGGAGTAATGGGTTGGGGAGGTCGGGTCATGGGTATAGAGGAGGTGGGAGCCTAGGGAGAGGACAGGGTCCTCTTAGGAAGAGAACACGTGTGGAAGGAAGACCAAGGACCTCCTGGTGTATGTACTTGATCGTAACTGGCTATGCCCAGTTCTCCACCAGTAGCCCAGATAGAAATGGTTTCCTGGTTTGTATTACTTATGTAAATGGATGACTTCTGCAGATGACCAAACCCTTTTTTCTTTTTTTTTTTTCCTGCTATGTGGATAATTAAAAGTTGACCTTTTTCTGTATCTCCAAATTCTGGGTTACCTTTTGGTACCACTCCGTCTGCTCTCTACAATTTATAAGTAAACCCATATGATCCTTCTCCTGTAATTTCCTAGTAAATCAAAGTGATTATTTCAAAGATAGAAATAACCTATATTCTTAGCTTAAACAATGAGCATAATTCCCAGTCCTTTTGCATTAGTGTAAGGTTTGTCACCATGGAACGAAACACTGTCCCACACACTAGAAGGTGAGCTCTTAAAGGGTAAGGGACTGTGTCTCGCATATGTTTCTCTCTGTAGTGCTGGTGTAGGCTTTACATGTTGATTCAATTAATGGATAAATGTCCTTTGGAGTTTTCTTGTTCCCTGCCAGATTTCTTGGCCGGTTTTTCTACATCTGTGACTCTATTTCTGTTTTGTCAGTAAGTTCATTTGTATCATTTATTTCAGATTCCATATATAAGCGACATCATATGGTACTTGTCTTTCTCTGTCCCACTTGCTTCACTCTGCATGACAGACTCTAGGTCCATCCGTGTCTCTACAAATGACCCAATTTCATTCCTTTTCATGGCTGAGTAATATTGCATTGTATATAAGTACCACGTCTTTCTTTTTTTTTTACATCTTTATTGGAGTATAATTGCTTCACAGTGGTGTGTTAGTTTCTGCTTTATATCAAAGTGAATCAGTTATACATATACATATGTTCCCATATCTCTTCCCTCTTGCGTCTGCCTCCCTCCCACCCTCCCTATCCCACCCTTCCGGGCGGTCACAAAGCGGCGAGCTGATCTCCCTGTGCCATGCGGCTGCTTCCCACTAGCTATCTACCTTACGTTTGGTAGTGTATATATGTCCATGCCTCTCTCTCGCTTTGTCACAGCTTAGCCTTCCCCCTCCCCATATCCTCGAGTCCATTCTCTAGTAGGTCTGTGTCTTGATTCCTGTCTTCATCGCACATCTTTTTTAATCCATTCATCCGTCGATGTACATTTAGGTTGCTTCCATGTCCTGGCTATTGTAAATAGTGCTGCAGTGAACATTGGGGTGCGTGTATCTTTTTGAATTATGGTTTTCTCTGGATATATGCCCAGGAGAGGGATTGCTGTGGATCATATGGTAGTTCTATTTTTAGTTTTATAAGGAACCTCCATACTGTTCTCCATAATGGCTGCACCAATTAACATTCCCACCGACAATGTAGAAGGGTTCCCTTTTCTCCACACCCTCTCCGGCATTTATTGTTCATGGAGTTTTTGATGATGGCCATTATGACTGGTGTGAGGCAGTACCTCATTGTAGTTTTGATTTGCATTTCTCTGATAATTAGTGACGTTGAGCAGCTTTTCGTGTGCTTTTTGGCCATCTGTATGTCTTCTTTGGAGAAATGTCTGTTTAGAACTTCTGCCCACTTTTTGATTGGGTGGTTTGGTTTTTTGACATAGAGCTGCATGAGCTGTTTGTATATTTTGGAGATTAATCCCTTGTTGGTCGCTTTGTTTGCAAATATTTTCTCCCACTCTGTGGGTTGTCTTTTATATCATTTTCCACTGTACTGAAAACACTGAAGTTGTTTAGGTTAACCCAGACTTGAACATTTCCTGGGCTTATTTTGGGGCTCTCTTTTAAATTCATTGTCTGAAAATACTGAGAAGTGTCTGCATACATAATTCTGCAGGCATGTACACAGCGTCTTTCTCCTATGTACACGGGTTAAACTTGATTCCTCCGTAGTAGGAGAGAGCATTGGAAAATTAATTGACTTCATTGGGGAAATAATCTTTTTTGCTGTGAGAAATAATATTTTGAATTTAGAACGTATTTTTTATAAGAGCTTTATCAAGATATAATTCACATACCATAAAATTAACGCATTTAAAGTGTATATGTCCCTGGTTATTAGCGTATTCACAGAGCTGTGCAACCATCGTCACGTAAGCAATTTTAGAACAGTTTCCTCGCCCCAAAAAGAAACCCCATACCCATTTTCAGTCACTCTCCATTTCTTGCAAAACAACCGCACCCCAGCCCTAGACAGTCACTGATCTTCTTTGTTTTATATGGATTTGCTTATTCTGGACATTTCATATAAATGGAATAACACAGTACGTGGTCTTTTGTAACTGGCTTCTTTCACGTAGCATAATATTTTAAAGGAACACCTATGTTGTAGCATGTATTAGTACTTCACTTTTTTATTACTGAATGATGTTCTGTCGTGTAGAAATACCACATTTTAAAAACATTCATCTGGCAGTTGATGTGGACATTTGAGTTGTTTCCACTTAATGGCTATTATGGATAATTCTGCCGTGAACATTTGTGCACGAGTACTGGGACCTACTTTAAAGAAATGATTCTGTAGTTTCTGTCGTTGTGATAGAGGAGACCGTAGGATCAAATATGGCAAGAGTATATAGCAGTGCGTGCCAGGAAGTGAAAAATAGGCCATCAAGATAAATTTACTGGGAGAATTTAAGGCCAAGTCTTAACTACTCGTGAGGGATTCAAGCCAGGACACACGGAGCCTAAAATGATGATTCTCCTAGAGACTGTTACAGCTTTTTGCTGACCGCAAACAATGAAAGCTTCATATTTTACTGTATTTGTCTGAAAATTGAAACACACTTTTCCCAATGGTACTATTCCTGGAGACTAGACTTCCTTACTTCTAAAACCTTTCCAATCCTAGGATGCTTTTTGTACGGTTAAGACTAGTCACGGTCATATTTGTCTTGGGTTTTGTTTGTCTGCTTTCTTTCCAGGTATAACAGGATTTTTTTTTGAATGAATTCTTCTCTTCTTGTGTTGAACGTTTGATTAATACATTTATTCTTGGACAATACTGTGTTAGTCCTTGATCAGGAATTTGTGAAAAAATATCTCACTCGTTGAAGATTAAAAAAAAAAAACAACAACTAAAGCCCATTAATACTGTCAGGTTCTGTCTCATCGAGCTCAAGCAAGATACAGATCATTATGTCAAGGGCAAATCCTGAGAATAGAGTATATCTAAGTACATTAACCCTGTAGACTTGGTCTGAACACTTTATTACAGCAGTAATCTATGGACAAAATTTTGTCATTCTGTCACATGCCCAGCAGATTTGGTGAACTCTAAGGAAGTCTCATCCTAGTGATCTTAGCTCAGTGAGTGCATTTTGCCCAGATGCTCAGCTGTGATACACTTTACTATAGCACAGATGATGGAAAATACACAACAATTCCCAGATTCTGGGGTAGCTACAGTCATGACTGGGGAGGGGGGGCAAGAATTAAAGAGAGCAAATGGTCAATCAGTTTCTAAGTGCTCACGCTCTCCCTCCCTCCCTCCCTCCCTCCCTCC
>NW_006784469.1:1842430-1858478 GCF_000442215.2 Lipotes vexillifer
TCTGTCCCTCTCTCCCTCTCTCCCTCTCTCCCTCTCTCTCTCTCTCTCTCTCTCTCTCTCTCTCTCTCTCTCTGTCTCTCTCTCGCTCTCTCTCGCTCTCTCTCGCTCTCTCGCTCTCTCGCTCTCGCTCTCGCTGTGTGTGTGTGTGTGTGCGTGTGCGTGCGTGTGTGTGTGTGTGTGTGTGTATTCTGCCAAGTTCAGTGGGTGTTATTAGATTGATTTTATTTCAGACAATTTAAGTGCTTTCCTTTGGTAAGAAGCTTTCGGCACACCTGAGGTTCCAAATCCAAAGAGTACACAATATAGAGAAAGAAGTCATAATTATGAACACTTAGATTGGGCTGGGTCTGGTTCTAACAAAGTTGTACATAGGGAATGTAGACCGCACTGGCTCACTGAACCTCCTGGTGGGGTGAGTGCTTAGGTCAGTTGCCCAGCCTCAGCAGCTGGCAGAGCCTGGCTGTGAATCAAGGTCTTTCTAACTCCAGAACCGTGCTCTCAAACCCTGTTCCAATTCCCACCTCAGCCATGGGTGATAAAAGGCACCAAAAAGGCAATGTGTCCAAAAAAAAATTCTCGTATTTTTCTTTACTTGCTTCAACATCGCTTTTTATAAGTAAAGGTATTTATTTATTTATTTATTTATTTATTTATTTATTTTTGTGGCTGCCTTGGGTCTTTGTTGTTGCGTGTGGGCTTTCTCTAGTTGCGGTGAGCGGGGGCTACTCTTCATTGCGGTGGTTTCTCTTGCTGTGGAGCACTGGCTCTAGGCATGCGGGCTTCAGTAGTTGTAGCACACAGGCTCAGTAGTTGTGGCACAATGGCTTAGTTGCTCCGCCGCATGTGGAATCTTTCCGGACCGGGATCGAACCCGTGTCCCCTGCATTGGCAGGCAGATTCTCAATCACTGCGCCACCAGGGAAGTCCCGCTTCAACATCGCTTTTAAATGCAGATATCACTGGAAGAAATGGTACATTATTATAAAATCCCAGTAAGGTTTATTCAGTAGGAAAGGGGTTGGAATTTAAGAGCTCTACGTGCATTACAAGGGGACAATGTTAAGAGAAGAGGATTAGAAACAAGAGCCTGGGGCGGGGTGGGGGTGGGGTTCCTGCCACTTTTACTGTTTTGCTTACGGCAGACCTAAAATATGCATATTTTTACTTCCCACCCTGTGAGCGGCTCCATAATTAACACTGGTAGTGCCAAGGCATATTAATGTCTCTTTCCATCTAGTTTAGGGGTATTTTTGACTTTGTGTTTGATAAAATTTTACAGTATAGCTTTAAATATCTTAATTATAATTGAAAAAGGCTCTGTGCAATTTCCAGTTTTTAAAATACCTCACGCCTGCGAAATTTGTCTTTCCCTTTTTTTTTTTTTTTTTTTAGAAACTGCTAATTTGCTAGATTTATAGTTGCTGTAATAGTTCTGTGTGATTTACTACATTTGCCTGAATCCAGATTGGTGGATATGATGTAGCTGCTTTTAACACTGTATGAGGGTAAAGCTAGATTTCTCTGGGCCTAATCTTTTTAGATGCAGACCTTTGTAGTTGTTCCCTCTTTATGAAATGGATCCTGTGTGTGCTCATGCTTTGATATACAGTTTAATGTATAAGACTTGTTAAGACAGTGATCACTGGAAAGTGATCTTCAATTATATAATTACACACAGTACAGAAGTTCCATTTAAAGAGTACATGACCTACATTGAAAACACTTGGTTGACATCAGTAAATTAATAGAACTTACACAAAGATTGTTGTAATGTTCTTTATTATAACTAGCATGTAGCTTGTTAGGATTGCTAGAGGGACCAGGTGCTTTCATGTTTTCAGCAGGTGGAGGTGAGGCCAATTTGATTTCTCTCTCGCTCTCTCTCTCTTTTGTTTTTGATTTGTTTCTTATATCCATTAGCTAGTTAGCGAAAAAATTTTAATGTGAATTTGTATCTGGACAACCACATTTATACACATGATGACAAAAAATTCATCAGATACAGCTACATAGTTGTAGAATGGAGGCCTTTTTTTAAGCTCTATGGAGAATAAGAAATTAATAATGGATGGGGGACTTTTTTTTTTTTTTTTTTTTTTTTTTAGCAAGACTGGCTGCAGGAAGAAATAACCATGTGAAGTGAATTTGAATTAGTGTTCTTTAGGGAGCTACCAGAGAAATATAATTTACAAGATAATCAAGAACCTAAGCAGATTCTCTGTGGAGTCATTGTCTGATCCCTGACATATATTCATCTACGTTGAAATGACTTCACAAATACCGTCTAACAATTAGAGAATCAATAGGGGTGAGACGTACATGTATAACTTCAAGAAAAGCAAAATACATATCGGTAACGAACAATATAAATTGACAGCCAACAGTTAAAATGAGCAGATTATGTACTTGCGGTTAAGGTTTAAAATGACTCACCCTGGAACAGTGGTATCTCACTGATCTTTTATGGGAATGATATCCCCTATGTGCTTTATAAGTACTGCGTCCAAAAATATCCAGCATTATGATGTACTTTTTTAAAAGGTACTGGCATAGAAGTTTTTAACTTTAAGAAAATGACTTAGTTCATAAGGGCTAACTGGCTTCATTTCCCAACCCCTAACACTGCTCTGTAATCATGACCACATTTATTAGGAAATGTTTAGTAAAAGTTGTCTCTAATTCAACTCTTTTTTTAAAGCTTTTTTAAAAATTAATTTTATTTTTGGCTGAGCTGGCTCTTCATTGCCGCGCGCAGGCTTTCTCTAGTTGCGGTGAGCGGGGGCTACTCTTTGTTGCGGTGCGCAGGCTTCTTATTGCGGTGGCTTCTCTTGTTGCGGAGCACGGGCTCTAGGTGCATGAGCTTCAGTAGTTGCAGCACCCGGGCTCAGTAGCTGTGGCTCGCGGGCTCCGGAGCGCAGGCTCAGTAGTTGTGACACACGGGCTTAGTTGCTCCGCGGCATGTGGGATCTTCCCGGACCAGGGCTCAAACCTGTGTCCCCTGCAAAGAATCCGGCAGGCGGATTCTTAACCACTGTGTCACCAGGGAAGCCCTAATTCAACTCTTGGCACATCAGTTTTTCTCGGTAATCTTCATCAAAATTTATAAGTACCTGTAAAAGAGAACTTAGACTCGAGTCAAAGAACTTTGTATTTTACTTGGTTTCTGGCGAAGATACCTCCTTTTGAGCTATTTCGGGTGCTATTTCTGGCTTTTCGAACCTTTGGCATGACAGGTTGTCCTGCCTCAGAGTTTCAGGAAAAAAACTATTCCCTCAAGATAAATAAGTTTGTTATTGAGCTCAATAGAAGTTTTATGTATGCCACATATTTGTTTAGGGGAGGTCACTTGTTTGTTTGGTTCACTGAACCCTGTTCTGGTAAATTTAGATTTGAACGAGTACTGTGGGAACCTTGACCGTACATTTACAGAATCCACATGTCCTGGTAGGCTTCTGATTAAGATAATGTTAGCTTTTGCTTTAAGGCATCTTCTTCTCCTAGCATTTGTGCAGTGGTAGGTAATATATGGAGTGAAAAAAATTAAAAAGCCATAGTTGGGCTTGAAAACAAGATGAACATTTCTGTGGGCCAGAAATGGGGAGTTGTGGGGAGGGGGAGTGCAGGACGTGGTGAGCAGTGTGTGGGGCTCACACGCTGGTCAGTGGACTTTCAAACTCCTGTGGAATAACGGGAATTAAAATTCTCCTCACCGGGTCAGGGCTCAGAGTCAGATTTGAAATCAGGGTCCTGCCAAAACACACCTGGAGAGAGACAGGCACCTACTCACTTATATTCGAAAGGAAAATGAAAAAGAGAACCATTTGGACTGCAGCAGGGGACTACAGCTTACATGTGGCCATGGACCTAATGCATAGAACCTAGGGAAGAAGTGAGAAGTATGGTTGAGAAAGGGGAGCATCACAGCCTTGAAGCCAGGACCTGAACCATGCTGCCTGATGATGAAATCAGCAATAATTGCATTCATATCACTCAGTGTAGGAGCTTCAAACTACCAATATAAGATCTAGCCCTAGACTGGAGGCCCTGAGACCCTGCTGCCTGAGTGGAAGCAGCCATAAAACCACTTGACAGAGAACAGTCAGTTCAGAAGGAGAGAGAAACAGAATGGAAAACACTCAAAACACGAAATACAGCAGAAAGCACACCCTGTCCCTTTCAAAATGTCTCCAAACCAAAATCCAAAACACACGCAGACTTGAGATAGCCCCTGCAAACTGACCATCAAATGATGAATTAAGCCTCGATGAAAATAAAATGATAGAACAGTCCAACAAAGATTGTAAGTACGTTTAAGATGCTCAAAGACATAAATAAGGAAATACCATTTATTAAAATAACAAATTAAGAAACAGAAATTGATGAAGTACAGATGGATCTGGAAAAGACATCTTTGGAAATTAAAAACTGTCATCATTGAAGCTGCTGAACTCAAGAGACAGGGTAAATTCTAGGCTGGACCCAGTCAGGGAAGATAAGGAATTGAAAAGATGATGCTGAGGACTTTACTATGCACAGCACTAAGAAAAACAGATAAATATAAATAAGCAATTAAAGAAAGATGGGGAATTGACCACAAGACTCTAACATATACCTAGTACAAGTTTCAGAAGAGAGAATGGAGGAAATGGCAGAGAAGCAACATTTGAAGCAATAAGAGCCGAGAATCTTGCAAAACTGAAGAACGATGTGGGTCTTTAAAAGGAAATGGTCTCCCGAGAGAAATTGCAAACATCTGGGAAGGCAAGAAGGGCCTATGTAGAGCAATCGGTATTCTTTACAGCTCAGCTTTGGGAAGCCCTGGCTGATTCAAATGAGCTTTTTCTGTTTCTCAGTGGAAAGCATAAAAAACAGAAGTGCAGTGCCTTGTATGTATTTAAACCATGGTTTCTGAACAAGGGCACTTATAAATAACTCAGTAAAGGAGAGCTCTGTGGGAAACTAGACGCAGAGAAAGACGTCTCCGGAAAAGGTGGTCTCCTGTCAGTAACTTTGTGAAAAGTAAGTGGGAGGATGGTAATCGTTTGTTGTACTGTCCTGAAGTCCATGTCTAAAAACAGTGTTTTCAAAAAGAACATCGTGGATGACCCACTCTGGTAGAAAGAAAAGTCTTGAATAGGATTCTACATAAAAAGGTGTTATCAATTGGGACATTTCAGTGAAGGTAGATTTCTTTTAGTGAACACTTCAAGGTAAGTAAAACAGAAGATAATTCCTATCACATGAAACCTTGTGAACATTGGATGCTGCTTCAGGTTCACAGAAACATTTCGATGATTGTCAGTTAGGCGGCCAGAAATTGGATTTAATTAATGTGAACAGCTACTTATGGTGGTTCACACCCAGAGGACCTATGTGTTGAACCTGGCTGAGGGTAAACGTATTTTGGTGAATTTCTTCTTATTACTGCTTTCTCAAAGCAGATGTCTCTGAAACAAACTGCACATATAACTCTCCTTGAAGATTGATAGCAGATAGGATTTCAGTCAATACAGATAGGATACTATATTCCTGTAAATGAAAAAGATCGTAGATTGATTTTCCTGTGTGACTTTAAACAAATTCCTAGAAAACTTGTAACGTTAGGTACAGGGTAGTAGAGCTTTAGTCAAAAACAAACCAAAAAAAAAAAAAAAAAACAGATTGGATTGAAATAAAATCACCTTCGGTGCAGAGATCCAGCATTTTGCAACTAGGCATTTCGGAAGACGTGCCATCCCCGAGGGACAACGGGAAAACTCGTCTTGCCTGCTCACCACTTGCCTTGCCCCTCACATCTTTTCTCATAGACAGACATCTCCCGCATTTGTGGGTAGGACATTCTCTAACCCGATGAAATACCATCTGTGGACCACAGAAATCTGTCATCTTATTTTGGTATTCATCCTAACTGGAAGAAAGGTATCAAGAGTTCTGTTCATTTGCTGGGTATCAAATAACAGGTGTCCTCCGTTGGAATTGTATTCTCAGCAATTCTGAAGCAAGAAGGAAATCTATACCCCTATGTGTATTTATTAAAAAGCATAAAAATAAGGAAAATGACTTAAGCATTCAACCTAAAATCTAGAGGAAAAACACAGGAAGTTACAGAACATTGTTTTTGTTTCGTTGTTTTTTGTTTGTTTGTTTTTTGCGGTACGCGGGCCTCTCACTGTTGCGGCCTCTCCCGTTGCGGAGCACAGGCTCCGGACGCGCAGGCCCAGCGGCCATGGCTCACGAGCCCAGCCGCTCCGCGGCACGTGGGATCTTCCCACGTGCCGCGGGCACGAACCCGCGTCCCCTGCATCGGCAGGCGGACTCTCAACCACTGCGCCACCAGGGCAGCCCTGTTTTTTTTTTTAATTTATTTAATTTTGGCTGTGTTGGGTCTTCGTTGCTGCTCACGGGCTTTCTCCCGTTGCGGCGAGCAGGGGCTACTCTTCGTTGCAGTGTGCAGGCTTCTCATTGCGGTGGCTTCTCTTGTTGCAGAGCACAGGCTCTAGGCAGGCAGGCTTCAGTAGTCGTGGCACGTGGGCTCAGTAGTCGTGGCGCATGGGCTTAGTTGCTCCGCGGCATGGGGGAATCTTCCCGGACCAGGGCTCGAACCCGTGTCCCCTACACTGGCAGGCAGACTCCTAACCACTGCAGCACCAGGGAAGTCCCAGGACACTGTTAATGGACAGAACAGGAGACTAGAATAACTGAAGAGCTTCACCATATTCCTGGATATGAAGACTCAATAACACGGAGTCAGCTCTTCCCATTTTAACCTATACAGTCAATGTAATTCAAACCCGGAATTTCAACAAGGATTTTCCTGAAATATGAAATCTTCACACTAAAATCATAGGGATGATCAGAGAGGGCTGAAGAGCCGAGAAAATTTTTAGGACAAAACAAAGTGGGAGTGAGATGGCCTACCAGACAGACAATGTATTTAAAGCCATAGTGCGGAACTGCACAGGGACAGACAGATAAACCAACAGCGGAGACTAGAGAGCTCAGAAGCGCACCTGTGTATTTATGGATGCTTGATGTATTATGTAAATGCCATAGAAATCGGTGGACAAAAGGTGGACCACACAATGAATGGGGCTGGCTTAATAAGTTACCTATGTGGGGATAGTAAAATTAGATTTTATGTTCACACCAAACAGACAAGATTCTGCGCGAAGTCCTAACTAACTGTGAAAAACAAACTTTTGAACTTTAAAATGTAGGTGTAAGGACGATTTTCTTAAAACATAAAAAGCAGAAAACATGGAGGAGTGTTTTGAGATTAAAAATTGTTGTACAGTAAGATGCCAAGAATAAAGTTAAAGGTCAGCTATGCTAAGATGTGTGTAGGAGATAATATCTGCTGTGCATGTAACTGGCAAAGGATAAGCATCTCGAACGTATCCGGAACGTGAATAAGACAAAGACAACCCAGTAGGGAAATGGGTACGGAAACATGAAAAGCCAACTAACATAAAACAAGTTCAGCCTCGGGGACTCCCCTGGCGGTCCAGTGGTTAGGGCTCTGCGCTTTCACCGCCAAGGGCGTGGGTTCGATCCCTGGTCGGGGAACTAAGGTCCCACAAGCCACGCGGTACGGCCAGAACAGAAAAAGTTCAGCCTCACCAGTAGTCAGAGATGCGCTCATTAAAAATATACCCATCAACCAAAACTTAAATGATGTTTGGTAACACCAAGTATCTGAGGAAGAATGTGACCAAATGGAAAATCTCACTCACTACTGCTGGGAGAGTCAATTGGTATAAAAACTCTTAGGAGAGCAGTTTGGTGATCTGTAGCAATGTTGAAGATGTTGCTAGAACCCAACAATTTTACATCTACATGTATTCTGTAAAGAATCTCTTAAACAGGTATCCAGGGAGACACGTAGACAGAAGTTCATTGCGTCACTCTTTGTAATAGTGACAAGTTGGAAACAACCTAAATGTTCATTGAGAGGAGAATATTGTTGGCATAGTCAAGCAGCAGAATAATACCTTACAGCCGTTAAAATCATGAACTGTTATGTATCAACATGGATAAATCTCCAAAACGGTGTTGAAGGCAAAAAGCAACTCGTAGAATGGTATGTGCATGCTTAAACAGAGTTCTTAAACAGAAAGTTTAAGAACATGCAAAATAATGCTATTAGATGGAATCACGTGAAATGGCCATTTATGTAGGGTAGAAAAAGCCGAATCTCAGCAAGCCAGTATTTGTGGATGCATTCGTGGGAATGACGGTCGTGGAACTCAGGATGGCATTGTCTCCTTGGGGGCATTGGTGAGCGGGGAACTGATATCATAGTGAGGAGAACCTGTGGGGAAGCTTCGGCTGTAACTGTCATATTTTTATTTCTTCAAAGAAATTTGAAGAAAATATGGCAAATGTTAACTTCATTAAAGCGCTGTGGTGGGTACATGGGTACACTCTTACTATGTTCTTGCACATTGCTGTTGAAAATATTTGATTTTTTTAAGCAAACCAGAGTGTTGACAGAGGTATAAGAATTATAATCTCGTGACAGTATAAGGAAATACTTACACAATGATTATAACTCCTTTGCTGCTTAATTATGTAAACATAGCACTCATAAGGCTTTGAGTACAGAAGACTGAAGAGCATCTCCCCTGCACATATTCCGGGCAGACGCTTCAAATTTTATTTTGTTTTCTTAGCATCACTAAAATCGTCGTCATAAAAACCATTCATTAAGTGCCTCCCTTTTGCTTGCTATTGTGCTTGGTGGTGGTCAGATGTATCTCTCTTCCATTTTATAGGAAATCTGGTGATGATATTCAATTTTCTTTGTTTTTTTTTTCTGTCTTTTCCACTTCTTTGATGCCGAACAGGAATCTGCAAGCAGAATATGATCGTCTCAAGCAGCAGCATGAACATAAAGGCCTATCCCCACTGCCATCCCCTCCTGAAATGATGCCCACCTCTCCCCAGAGTCCCCGGGATGCTGAGCTCATTGCTGAGGCCAAGCTACTGCGTCAACACAAAGGCCGCCTGGAAGCCAGGATGCAAATCCTGGAAGACCACAATAAACAGCTGGAATCACAGTTACATAGGCTGAGGCAGCTGCTGGAGCAAGTGAGAGCCACCTCTCTGTAGCATGGGATATTTACAAACCAAACATCATTTTCCCCTCTTCAAACTAAAAACTAGAACTCCGAGTCCTTTCAGAACTATAACAAGCATCGATTTGTTAATTACTTGGTATGTGCCTGGCAAAGTGCTAGGTATCAAGGGATATAAGAAGAGGAGGAACAACTAGCATGTCATTTTATAGTTGTTCCAGATTGTTTCCTACAAAAATATCTTCTACTTGACTGATTTAAAATTCATCTTGGGAAAAAAAAATACAGAAAGGTTTCCACTAGTTAACCTCAAAGTGGAAATTTTACCTCTTGAAATGGAACTTTTTTTTTTTTTTTTTTTTTTTTTTTTTAACTCTTTTTGTTTTCCCCAATTAATTAGTCTTATTTTCTGGTATGCCTTTGGGTTTTTCCTTTTGATAATCCCTAAAACGTAATTTTTTTAAGTCTCCATTGAAAATGTAGCAGGATATTGCATTGTGGGAGGCCCCGCCTGCACACAGTCCTGGCTTTCTGGGAATTTAAAAATTTGAGATAGGTTCTCTCCATCTTGTTCCTTAATACTTCACAAAAATAAGAATTCTCCACTACATTTTTGTGGTCTCATATGATTTCACCATTCTCACATGACCTTCTAAATCTTTCAGTTATTTAGGCTAATGATTTTCTATATCGTATTCCACCGTAGCTGTAATGGTTTTCAAACTTGGAAGGGGGTACAATTCAGGTACACAGACAGTATCCATGGATCTTATCAACAGTGAAATTTCCCAAATGTAACCATCTTTGGGAGGTTTCTAAGTAGGAAAAGTCGTAATTTCTGAGTCTTGAGCGTCTGTAATAGGTATATATTTGTTGGCGTGTTGATTGTGAAAACTAATTCTCTTTTTTTCTTTTGAATGCCTCAGCCCCAGGCAGAGGCCAAGGTGAATGGTACAGCGGTGTCCTCTCCTTCTACGTCTCTTCAGAGGTCAGACAGCAGCCAGCCTATGCTGCTCCGCGTGGTGGGCAGTCAAACTTCGGAATCCATGGGTAAGTGTCTGTCTTAGCTACTCCTGGATTTTGTTCTCTCTTAACGTCTGGAAATGGTGAACCGTTTGCACAGAGGTTTAAATCACCTGCTAAATTATCTAATATCGGTTCCGGACAAGGGATTGTCATAAATGCCTTTGGGGTACGAAGATGAAAGGCACAGTCCTAGCCCGCAAAGGACTGGCTATTCAGTTAGTCAGGACAAGGCAACGTGGTATTAAAGTTTCATTCATTTCGGAGATCAGAGGAGGCTTTTCGACGAATTGATATTTGGGAAGGGTTTTGAAGGATGGAGTAGGAACTGAGCATATGTTGAAGAAGGTACAGCGTAACTGAAGATGTAGAGATGAGGGCCTTGGGCCAAGGGCAGGAGGGAGCCGCTGGTCCAGGTAGATAGATAGGGTCCAAGCAGGAGGTGGGGTCGGGGAGGAAGGAAGGCTGCAGAGGAAGGTTGGGGTCACATTATAGTGACATGAATGTGTGTGGTCAGTGTCAGGGAGCCGCTGAAAATCATTTAGCAGCTGAGAAATAGCTAAAAAGATGTACTCCGGCAGTTTTATCTGCCCCAAAGTAAAAATAAAACTTTTATAGGTAGAAAGACTCGTTAGGAGGCAGTCACAAAGGCCAAGTTACGGGACTTATTTGAAAATAGAGTACCCAAGGCCAGGGGACTGACCCGACAATGTAAGGAAAGGCAATGAGGGGAGAGGATTTGGTTGGAAGAAGATAATGATCCTTTTGAATGTGGAAACGCTGTGTCTGTTTTAGGAGGGGGTAAAAGGACAGTCTGGAGAGATTTGAGAGTGAACTCCACAGAATTGATAGCCGCAAGGGGGTGAGATGAGAAATATATAACGAAGGTGCTCGGATACAGCGCCTCGGGGAAGACCTCCGTTTGGGGGATGCGGCAGGAAAGGAGTGGGGAGGAGTGTTGGAAAGGTTACCGAAGAGGGCTTACTGAATAACAGCCTCCAAGACCAGACAACGAAGCAGGCAACTCCATAAAGTACAACTCTGAAGTTTACTATGGGCAGCTTCCGTACAGGGAAGGATCAGGTGGACGGTGATCCTGAAACGTTTGCAGCTGTACTCCCTGCCGCCGAAAGGGGGACTTAAAGGGGCCAAGGCATGTCTGCACGGATGGAAACTGGGGCTTTTTCCTCCCCTCTGGGCGGGGCGGGGCGGTGGTCTCAGGACCATTAACCACCTGCGTCAGCGGCATTCTTCCAGTTTTCGTATCAGATGAGGCAAGGGTAAAAGCTGATAGGGGACTTGTCTGGCTTGGGCACAGTCCTAGTGAGTAGGCTGAAGCTCAGTCACGCAGAAAGGGGAGGGAGGAGGCAGGCCTGTGTGCCCAAGAATGGAGCTGACAAAATGGAGTCAGTGTGGCTCAGCCACACAAGCAGGCATAGGTTTCAGGAAGAAGATGAGCGCAAGAGGTCAAAATGCTGAAAAGGGCTCCATCGAAATGAGAATAAATTACAGCTCAGTGGATCACTGTAAGCGCATTAGCTGAAAATGCTTCCTCAGAAGTGCCTAAGAGAAGGAAGTTGGAGATGTCTGTCTTTTCACTGAAATAAAAGGTCGGGTAATCTTGAAAATGAGTGTGGCTTGAGGAAAGTAAAGACCCTTTTGGAACGTTATCACGTAACACTGAGGGCGGAGATAAAAAGTGTGCAGACAAAATGCTCAGCCAGGTCTGGTGGTGGTCTTCTAGTCGTCTTCTCTGCCTAGGATGGGGTTCCAAGAAAACTGGAGTTCATGAGGCAAATAAAAGGTCAAACCAAGTAAAGCATTTTGCAGGGGTAATGAATCCATTGTTAGAAGGACCGTGACAGGTGGTTGCCAGCCATCTGCTTACTGGTTTTTCTTGTTGTGCTAGGCTAGACAACAGGGGGTTTTATGAAGGCCACAAATACTTGCTCTGTCCCCCGCCTCTCGTGACTCCTCGTCTCGTCTTGTGAGGCCCAGCGTGAGTCACCGCATGCTTTCTTTTCCCTGGGTCCTAAAACTGGGTTTACTTGACCCTCTTACCTCACAGAAAGGGAGAGACCTGGGAACGCCTTGATTCACACTTAAAGCTCTGTCGCCTGGTCCCATGGTGTGTCGAAGATTTCATTTTATACTTAGGATCTATATAGAGAGAGGTGAAGCGCCTAATCCAAATTGATGGGACAAAAAGGAAAGGTATGAGTGCAT
Source organism: Lipotes vexillifer (assembly GCF_000442215.2). NCBI lineage: Eukaryota > Metazoa > Chordata > Mammalia > Artiodactyla > Lipotidae > Lipotes > Lipotes vexillifer. The sequence goes on from NW_006784469.1 coordinate 1,854,757, forward strand.
TTTATGGTGGAGGACTGGGGACCATGGTCAGGAAAATTCCCAAGTTGGACATCATGGAAAGTAAAACAAACACTTTGCAGTGACGCCTATGTCTAAGAGGTAGCCTCCCAGCGAGCATGGAGATCGTGGAGGGGCCAGGGTTGCTGGGAAAGGAGAAAGATTCCTCGAGAAGTTGACGAGGGTGGATGAGGGCACTGAGATTAGAGAAATCACAGCTTGTAGAAAAGCCAGCTTTCATTTCTTTTCTGAAGGAAGAGGAAATGTTTGTTTGGAGTTGTTTTCCCAGCTTTACCACACCTCAGTGATTTAGGGCATCAGATTCTCTTTCTCCACATGAGATCTGAGTCGAGCTAATGGCCTGTTGGGGCTGTAAGTGATAGCGCAGCATAGGACAGAATATTATGTGCCTTTGTAAAGTCTGTGAATTCCAAAAATAACTGAGTTCTAGTACCTCTGTTGTTAATGCCTACTGCAGGATTTTGCCTTTTTTTTTTTTTTTTGAAGTAAGCAAAGCCTGTGAAACGAAGTCACATATTTGAGTGGTGAGATTCAGAGCCCTGGGTGCTTGGAAGCATTAATGATTTAGGCCTGTCAACACTGGCAAAGAGGCAGCGTGCCTATGAAAGCACCCAGATTAAAGTCCACCTCAGGCCGTGGACCTGACGACTTGTGGAGCTGAGAGGATCGTGGCAGAACTGAATGCAAGAACGGAAGTGCTTGCTTTCTCCAGTGGCCGACTTAGGCTAAGAGATGACTTGCCACTAGTAAAATGGATAGGCTCTGTTGTTAGTAAGTTTGTTCTCTGGAGTTGTTAGTAAGTTTGTTCTCTGGATGAAGAGAGTGAATTCAAAGGTGACTCTTTTTTCTTTCACCGTAAAGAAGAAGAAGAAAAAAAAAAAAAGACCATCTTCTTGCAGGATGCACACAGGTGTTGAAATAAATGCAGTGTGTATCCTCGTGCTTTGAAGCTCTGAGACGTGATATGGCCGGGATTTGCTGAACCATTTTCTGGTAGAGAGTTGCATTCTTTTAATATATAACCCCAAGACTCTTTTTAAAGAGAAATATGGGTGAAGTCGTACTGGGTGATCTAATGAGTTGGAGTGTTTCCTCAAACCATGAAATAGCACGGCTAAGTAAGTCTCTGGGTACCATGTGTGCGTTCTATACGTCTTTTAAAATGGGACGATGTCCTAATGAAGCTCACATTCTCTTAGCAAGGAACCAAGTCTATCTTCGCAACAGCTTCTCTCTGACTCCCTTAACTTCTTCTTCTACCCAATCAATCATTCTTTTCTTAAGAACATTTTATATTTTACTTGTTCGTTTAAACAATGTTTGTTTAAAGGTTCCTTAGCTTCTTATTTAGAACAAACTTAGCGCAGAACTGCAGTTAATTCAACCTTTTGCCACATTCGCTTTATTTATTGACAGTAACATCTATTTACGTTAACAGACATCTTTCTTTATATATCCTGCATAGATAGATATTCATGTATATTTTATGTGCCTGTATAGTTTTAATGATTATGTTGCATACTTGCTAACACTTCAACCTAATCACAGGAAAGTAAACAGCGATACAGTACTATTATCTAATTTAAATGGAAATATCCCCCATTCTGCCAATAATATTCTTTCTAGCTTTTTGGGTCTTTTCACTCAGGAGCCAGTGAAAGGTCACGCTTTGCAGCTAGTTGCCTTGTCTGTCTCTTTTTTTTTTTTTTTTTTTTTTTTTAAACTCTCCTTTAGTCTAGAACGAACGCTGCCCTAGCCTCTTCAGATTTTTTTCATGAGACTGACATTTATTTCAGAAGAGGTCAGGCCAGTTGTTTTGTAAAACGTTTCTCACTTTGCATTGCCTGCTTGTTTACTCATGATTGGATTCAGGCTAAGTATGGTGAGTGAGTATTTTCTGGATAAAACCGAAAAAAAAAAAAAAAAACCCGCAACAATCCAAAATTTGCGATCAACCTCCAGAATTTCTAAACTGTACAAAGGCCATCGTTTTTTTCCCCGTTACCGACATTAAACCGTAATTGACATACAAAGAAATATACACATCTTGATAGGGTTGGACATATGTATACCCCATGATACCATCATCACAGTCAAGGTACTAAACATATTCATTACCTCTAAAAACCACCCCTTTACTTACCTTCCTTCTTGAGCCAAGCCCCACCAACACCTCTCCAGTCATCAAGGTCAGTCTGTCTTGCTTTGCATAATGTGATCGGCGGAACAGACAACATGAATACGCACCTAATTGGCTTCTCTGTCTTCAGGCTCTCTCTGTCTTCAGGCTCTCTTTCCAAGCCATCTTCCACGTGTATCCAGTTATTCCCCTGACCTTCAATTAATTAATTATTCTGCTCCCCTTTTTATGGCTCCTGTAGTTGTAGTCTCCATATGCCTTAGAATGGTGTTCAAATTCAAAGGTAGACTCACCTTCCTCTAGAGAGCCCAATTTTTCACTGTCTTCAAACATGATCCCCCGCCTCCATTTGCAGACCGCAGTGCTCGTGCACACATACCATGCTGTTTCACTAATCCACGCTGTCAGCCATCTCCGACCCTGTGCACAATGTCTTCTTAACCTGAAATGCACCATCGTTTCCACTCGTCTTTTTGGGGAACTTGATCATGCATTATTATATCCTGTAATTTAATTTATTCTGTCTTCGTTATTGGACTTTGTTTCTTCTCTCTAGAGCTTAACCTCCTTAAAGGCAAGGCCTAAGTCAAGTCTTGCTCACTTTCTTCCCATTTGATCACCTTTTATGCAACAGACATTCAGTAAAATGCTTGTTTTCGAAGCCAAGCACAATATAACCTTGTGTAGATATGGAACAGTGCACACTTAGGAAATTTGGCCTGAGGTTCTGAATCCCCCCCGCCCCACTCACAGAAACTCAAGAACTAGCCGAGTGACTCCTATACGTTGGACAGACAGACAAACAAACGGAACAAAAAAAGCCCCCATCAAAACGGGTAGGAGATGTAGAAAACAAACTTATGGTTACCAGGGGAGAAAATAATTGGCAGACAGACAGAAATACACACTACTCTATATAAAATATAGATAACTAATAAGGACCTACTGTATAGCACAGGGAACTCTACTCACTACTCTAAAATGACCTATCTGGGAAAAGAGCTAAAAATGAGTGGATACATGTATATCTATAACTGATTCACTTTGCTGTACACCTTAACACAGCATCGTAAAATCAATCAACTAGATGCCAATACAAATTAAATTTAAAAGAAACAGGTAGGGCTTCCCTGGTGGCGCAGTGGTTGAGAGTCCGCCTGCCGATGCAGGGGACGCGGGTTCGAGCCCCGGTCCGGGAAGATGCCACGTGCCGCGGAGCGGCTGGGCCCGTGAGCCACGGCCGCTGAGCCTGCGCGTCCGGAGCCTGTGCTCCGCAACGGGAGAGGCCCGCGTACCGCAAAAAAAAAGAAACAGGTAGGAGAGCCTGAGACACAGTCTTGCTGTAAACCCCATCCCTGGCATGGTGACACACAACCAGGAAAGAACTCCCAACTACTAGCTTCTCCCTGAGGAGTAAAGTTTGGGGCTCCACAAACAAACACACACCTAACTAACTTGGAAGTCAGTGGGGCTTGCATCCGTGAGAGAGATCCACAAGGCTATGGAACTAAGAGACAGTACTTAAAGGGCTCACATGGACTCACCGAGGCTAACCCCGCCTCCC
>NW_006784469.1:1858488-1859638 GCF_000442215.2 Lipotes vexillifer
ACTGCCAAGTGCACAGCTTAGAGGCAGCAGACCGGAATGCATCCAGTCTTTCCATGAAACAGTCCTCTTTGTTTGCTGGTAACTAACTTAAAAGCCTCAGCCTGAAGAGGCAGAGGCTTCTTATTCATTTAACACACATATTACAGGGGCTGACTTCAGTACTCTCTAGAGATCGTGCAGGCCAGGCCAGCCAGTGCCATCTTCCCACTCTGCTGCCTCACGCCAGGTCATCGGTATCTCCTATAAAGGAGCTTGTGCACACATCCGATGCTCTGGTGGCCAGCAGGGTTTATGTTCACAGGCTCAGTGGAATGGTAGCATACCAAAAAAAAACAGTTTTTAAATAGCTATCATCTATCTCCCCAGAGCTCAGTGCAGAGGGGGCATACAGAAACGTTTACATCTCCCACTTTTTCCCTGAAAGGAAGAGGTCTATTTACGTCCTTTAAAAGCTATTGCCGGGGCGGGGGTCAGCCTTCCAGTCATCTTGCATCTAGGTGCTGACTGAAATCCTCCCCGTTGGAACACTGACAGGTCTGGGCACACCCTCAACTAACTACTCAGAGCCACTAAGAACAAAGAAGCCTCTTTGGACAATCACAAAAGTTTGAGAGATGACCAAGAGGTAGGGCAGGGTTGAAAAACAAGGCTCACCTCCTACATGAGATCACGCCTTCAAGATGGCAGAGGTAACTGGTATAGCCCATGCATAGAAACCAACACAAAGGTCAAGGCAAATGAAAAAACAGAAATACATTCCAAAGAACAGAAATTCCAAAGAACAGAACAAGTTGAAACCTCAAAAAAGACCTTTAAAGAGATTGACATAAAAGTATTTTGCAAACAGAGAATTCAAAATAACAGCCCTAAAGATGCTCGTCAAGGTCAGGAAAGCAATGCATTAAAGTGAGAATTGCAAGCAAGAGAGAGAGAGAGAACTATAAGAAAAGTACCAAATAGAAATCACAAAGCTAAGGATACAATAACTGAACCAATAAATACAATAGAAGGGGTTCAACAGCAGACTAGATGAATCGGAAGAAAGGATGAGCAACCCAAAAACGGGGCAGTGGAATTCATCCATCATAGGATGAAAAAGAAAAATGAAAGAAAACGAACTTATGGCTGCCAAAGGGGAAAAGTGGGGGGG
>NW_006784469.1:1859657-1860716 GCF_000442215.2 Lipotes vexillifer
GGGTGGTTATTAGTTTGGGATTAGCAGATACACACTACTAGATATATAACATAGATAACCAGCAAGGACTGACTCTATAGCACAGGGAACTCTACTCAATATCTTGTAATAACCTATCATGGAAGAGATGTTAAAAAAATTATACATATATATATATATATACACACACACACACACACACACACACACATATCTGAATCACTTTGCTATACATCAAACACAACACTGTAAAATCAAGAATATTTCAATAAAATGTTTTAAAAGAATGATTGATAGAGAAGATAGCTTAAGGAACTTACTGGACACCATCAAGCAGACAAATATTCCTAATATACGGTCCTAGAAGGAAAAGAGAGAGAAAGCAGAAAACTTTCTTAACCTGAGGGAGGAAACATACTTCAAGATCCAGGAAGCCTGGACAGTTCCCACACCGAGACACATTATAATTAAACTGTCAAAAGTGAAAGACAATGAGAGAATCAACTTGTTACATACAAGGGAATCCCCATAAATCCATCAGCAGATTTTTCAGCAGAAACTCTGCAGGCCAGAAGGAAGTCTCATGATATATTCAAGGTATTTAAAGGGAGAAAAACAAAACAAAACTGCCAACCGGAAGACTCTATCCAGCAAAGCTGTCCTTCAGAATACTGAAGGAGAGAGAAAGAGTTTTCCAGACAAGCAAAAGCTGAAGGAATGCAACACCACTACACCAGCCTTACAAGAAATGTAAAACGGACTTCTTTAAACTGAAACAAAAGGGTGCTGGCTAATTAGTAACAGGAACGCATGAAAGCATAAGCCTCACAAGTAAAGGTAATTATATAATTAAATTCAAAATAATCAAATCTTGTGATAGTGAGATGGGCTGGTTGCTTATACATTCAGTAGGAAGGTTAAAAAACCAAAGTAATAAAAATAACTATAACCAAAGTAATTTTTTTTTTTTTTTTTTTTTTTTTTTTTTTTTGCGGTCCGCGGGCCCCTCCCCGCTGTGGCCTCTCCCGTTGCGGAGCACAGGCTCCGGACGCGCAGGCTCAGCGGCTATGGCTCACGGGC
>NW_006784469.1:1860772-1913184 GCF_000442215.2 Lipotes vexillifer
CCCAACCACCGCGCCACCAGGGAAGCCCCCAAAGTAATTTTTTAATAGACACACATAAAAATATGTAAACTGTGGCTGCCATCAAACACATCAAACAGAGGGAGGAGAGTAAACCTGTAGAGCTTTACAATGTGTTTGAACTTAGGTATCAACTCAAAATAGATTGTTATAAATATGTTTTATCTGAGCCTCATGGTAACCACAAAGCAAAAACCTATACACGGACAATAGAGAGAAAGAAATCTAAGCGTTACACTACAGACAATCGTCAAATCACAAAGGAAGAGAGCAAGAGGAAGAAAGGCACAGAGGAACTACAGAACAGCCAGCAAACAATTTTTCACTGGCAGGAAGCACACACCTACCAAAAATTACTTTAAGTGGACTAAATTTTCCAATCATGTATGTGGAGTGGCTGAATGGATTACGAAACAAGACCTACAGTCTCCCATGGCAATAGAAATAAAAACAAATAAACAAATGGGACCTAATCAAACTTACAAGCTTTTGCACCGCAAAGGAAACCATAAACAAAATGAAAAGACAACCCACAGAATGGGAGAAAATATTTGCAAATAATGCGACCAACATGGGCTTAATTTCCAAAGTATACAAACAGCTCATACACCTCAACAACAAAGAAACAACCCAACTGAAAACATGGGCAGAAGATTGGGACTGACACATACACGCTACTATATGTAAAATAGACAACTAATAAATAAGGACCTACTGTATATCGCACAGGGAACTCTACTCAGTACTCTGCAATGGCCTATTATATGGGAAAAGAATCTCAAAAAAGAGTGGATATATGTACATGTATAACTGACTCACTTTGCTGTACAGTAGAAACTAACACAACATTACAGATCAACTATACCCCAGTAAAAAAATTTTTTGAAAAAAGAAAAATGGACAAAAGAAAGACCTAAATAGACATTTGTCCAAAGACATACAAACGGCCAAGAGGCGCATGAAAAGATGCTCAACATCGCTAATTATTAGAGAAATGCAAATCAAAACTACAATGAGATTACTGCCTCACACACCAGTCAGAACTGGCCATCATTAAAAACTCTACAAACAACAAATGCTGGAGAAGACACGGAGAAAAGGGAACCCGCCTACAGTGTTGGTGGGAATGTAAAGTGGTGCAGCCACTATGGAGAGCAGTACAGAGGTTCCTCAGAAAACTAAAAATAGAATTACCACATGATCCAGCAGTCCCACTCCTGGGCATATATCCGTGCAAAACTCATCTAAAAAGGTACATGCACCCATGTGTTCATAGCAGCACTATTCACGATAGCCAAGACATGGAAACAATCTAAATGCCCATCAACAGAGGAATGGCTAAAGAAGATATGGTACATATATACAATGGAATACTACTCAGCCATTAAAAAAAAAGAACTGATATCACTTAAATGTGGAATCTAAAATACAACACAAAGGAACCTATCTGAGGGCTTCCCTGGTGGCGCAGTGGTTGAGAGTCCGCCTGCCGATGCAGGGGACACGGGTTCGTGCCCCGGTCCGGGAAGATCCCACGTGCCGCGGAGCGGCTGGGCCCGTGAGCCGTGGCCGCTGAGCCTGCGCGTCCGGAGCCTGTGCTCCGCAACGGGAGAGGCCACGACAGTGAGAGGCCCGCGTATCGCCAAAAAAAAAAAAACAAAAAAAAAAGGAACCTATCTGAGAAACACAAACAAACTCACGGACATAGGGAACAGACCTGTGGCTGCCAAGGGGGAGCAGCTTGGGGGAGGAATGGAGTGGGAGGTTGGGGTTAGCAGATGTAAGCTATTATACATGGAATAGATAAACAACAAGGTCCTACTTGTATAGCCCAGAGAACTATATTCAATATCCTATGATAAACCATAATGGAAAAGAATATTAAAAATATATATATGTATAACTGAATCACTTTGCTGTACAGCAGAAATTAACACAACATTGTAAATCAACTATACTTTAGGGAAAAAAAAGCAACATATGACCCTAGGTTCCGGGGAAGGGGCGGAATATATATATATGCACATATATGGTTATAGTTATAAAAGACATTATGAATTATTAAGGCAATTGGTGAAATTTAAATATAGGCTACAAATTAGATGATAATATAGTGCAATGTGGTTCCATAAGATAAGGGTTCAAGGACATAATGATGAAGTACTTAAAGGGTCATGGGCCTGAACCTTATATTGAAATGGGTCAGCAATAACAACAATAACAAATCTGTGTATTTAGAAAGAGAAACAAAGCAAATATGGCAACATTAACACTTGGTGAGTCAAGGTAAAGGGTATCTATTAGGAGTCGATTTTACTATTGGAAGTTTTCTGTAACTTTGAAATTAAAATTTAATGAAAATCCTTTCCAACAAAAACAAACACAACAACAACAAAAACAAGACCTAGCCCTATGTGGCCTATAAAAAAACTCACTTCAGATGTAAAGAAACCTGGGGTACTTATATCAAACAAAATACTTATATCAAACAAAATAGACTTTGAAACAGCGACTAAAATAAGACACAAAGAAGGGCATTACACAATGATAACGAGGTCATTCCAGTAAGAGGCTATAACACTTGTAAGTATTTATTCACCCAACATAGGGGCACCTAAATATATAAAGCAAATACTAAGAGACCTAAAGGGAAAAAATAGATAGCAATACAATAATAGTAGGGGGTTTAACCATATCTCACGTACATCGATGGATAGGTTATCCGGACAGAAAATCAATAAGGAAGCATGGGACCGTATATTATGTCAGATGAACTTAACATACATACAGAACACTCCATCCAAACACAGCAGAGTACGTTCTTAAGTGTACATGGAACATTCTCTAGGATGGAATACTCTCTAGGATAGATCATATATTGGGCCACAAAACAAGTCTCAGTAAATTTAAGAAGATCGAAATCATATCGAGCATCTTTTCTGACCACAGTGCTATGAAACCAAAAAGCAATTTCAAGAAGAAAACTGGAAAATTCACAAATATGGGAATATATAATAACATACCAGTGTGTTATTGTACACACTGCAAATGGATTGATGAAGAAATCAAAGGAGAAATCAAAAACTACCTTGAGACAAATGAAAATGGAAATACAGCATAACAAAAGTTACAGGATGCAGCATAGCAGCTCTGAGAGGGAAGTTCATACAGATAAATGCCTGCATCAAGAAACAAAAAGGTCTCAAACAAACAACCTAACTTTACACCTCAAGGAACTAGAAAAAGAAGAACAAACAAAGTCCAAAGTTAATGGAAGGAAAAAAAGATCAGTGCAGACATAAATGAAATAGAGATGAAAAAGAGAACGGAAAAGATCAATGAAACGAAGCGCTTGGTTGTTTTTTGTTGTTGAAAAGCTAAACAAAATAGACCTTTAGACCAACTCGCCGAGAGAAAAAGAGAGAGGACTCAAAATCAGAAATGTATGAAGAGATGAGTACAACTTATACCACAGAAATACAAAGGATCATAAGACTACTGAAAACAATTATATGCCAACAAATTGGATAATCTGGAAGAAAGGGATAAATTCCTAGAAACATACGACCTACCAAGACTGAATCATGAAGAAACAAACTCTGAACAGACCAACAATGAGAAAGGAGATTGAATCTATAATCAAAAGTCCCGCCCACCCCCCCCCCCAAAAAAAAAGCCCAGAATCAGATGGTTTCTCTGGCGAATTCTACCAAACATTTAAAAAAGAACACGAATCCTTCTCAAACACTTACAAAAAAATTGAAGAGGAAATCACACGCCCAAAATTATTTTACAAGGCCAGCATTACACTTTGATTCCAAAGCCAGATAAGGACACTACACAACAAAACTATAGACCAACATCTAATGAATACAGATGCAAAAATTCTCAACAAAATATTAGCAAACCAAATTCGACAGTACATTAAAAGGATCATACACCAAGACCAAGTGGGATTTATCCCTGGGTTGCATGGGTGGTTCAGCATATACAAATGAATAAATATGATATACCACATTAATAGAATGAAAGAAAAATCATATGATCATCCCAATAGATGAAGAGAAAGCATTTGGCAAAATTCAACATCCATTCATGATAAAAACTCTCAACAGAGTGGGCGTAGAGGGAACATATGTCAACATAATAGAGGCCACGTATGACGAGCCCACAGCTAACAAACATCACATTCAGTGGTGAAAAGCTGAAAGCTTTTCTGCTAAGATCAGAAGACCAGGGTGCCTACTCTTGCCGCTTTTTGTTCAGTATAGTGCTGAAAGTCCTAGCCAGCATAATTGGGTGAGAAAAAGAATAAAAGGCACACAAATCAGAAAGATTTGCAAATGACATGATAACATATATAGAAAACCTGGAAGACTCTACCAAAAAACTGTTAGAACTCAATAACTTAAAACTCAATATACAAAAATCTGTTGCATTTTTACACACTAGTAGCAAACTACGAGAAAGAGAAATTAAGAAAATAATTCCACTTACGATTGCATCAAAAAGAATAAAATACCTAGGAATAAATTTAAGGCGGCGAAAGACCTGTACACTAAAAACTATAAATAAGACAGTGATGAAAGAAATTGAAGAAGATGCAAACAAATGGAAAGATATTTCATGCTCATTGACTGGAAGAATTAATATTGTTAAAATGTCCATACTACCCCAAGCAATCTACAGATTCAGTGCAATGCCAATCAAAATTCCCATGGCATTTTTCACAGAGAACAAAAAATCCTAAAATTTGTATGGAACCACAAAAAAAAAAAAGGACGCCGGAGAGCCAAAGCAATCTTGAGACAGAAGAGCAAAGCAGGAGGACTCATGCTCCCTGATTTCATACTGTATTACAAAGCCATAGTAGTCAAAGTGGTATGGCATTGGCATAAAAACAGACACATAGATCAACAGGACAGAAATAGAGGGCCCATAAATAAACCCTCACACATATGGTCAATTAGTTTACAACAAACAAGCTAAAAACATACAATGTGAAAACAATAGTCTCTTCAGTAAATGGTGTCGGGAAAACTGCACAGCCACACACAAAAGAATGAAACTGGACCACTATCTTACACCATACATGAAAATCAATTCAAAATGGACTAAAGACTTGAAATGTAAGACCTGAAACCATGAAACTCCTAGAAGAAAACATAAGGGGTAAGCTCCCTGATATCAGCCTTGGTGATGACTTTTTGAGTTCACACCAAAAGCGAAGGCAACAAAAGCAAAAATAATCTGACTACATCAAATAAAAAGCTTCTGTACAGCGAACAAAACCATCGAGAAATGAAAAGACAGAATGGGAGAAAATATTGGCAAATCTTGTATCTTATATGGAGATAATATTCAGAATGTATAAAGAACTCATACAACTCAAGAGAAAAAACAATCTGATTAAAAAATGAGAAGATCAATTAGACATTTTACCAAAGATATACCAATGGCCAACAGGTACATGAAAAGGTGCTCAACAACATCACACTAATCATCAGGGAAATGCAAATCAAAACCACAGTGAGATATCACCTCACATCTGTTTGGTTATCATCAAAGAGACAAGACAGAACAAGTGTTGGGTGAGAACGTAAAGAAAAGGGGGGAGCCCTTGTGCACAGTTTTAGTGCGAATGAAAAATGGTGCAGAGAACAGACTGGTGGTTGCCAGAGGTAGGGGATGGGCAAAATGAGCAAAGGTGGTCAAAGAGTACAAAATGCCAGTTATAAGATAAATAAGTCCTGCATGGGATATAATGTACAGCATGGAGACTACAGTTAACAATACTGTACTGTATGTTTAAAAGTTGCATGGCAGCATGGATGGACCTAGAGATTATCGTACTAATGGAGTAAGTCAGACAGAGAAAGACAAATATCATATGATATCCCTGATATGTGGAATCTAAAAATATGATACAGGTGAATTCATTTACAAAACAGAAGTAGAATCACAGACATAGAAAACAAATTTATGGCTACCAAAGGAGAAGGGGGTGGGGTAAATTAGGAGTATGGGATTAACAGATATAAAATAGATAAACAACAAGGCCCTACTGTATAGCATAGGAAAGTATATGCAGTATCTTGTAATTACCTATAATGGAAAAGAATATGAAAAAGAATACATATACATACATATACATATATACATATACATATATATACATATATATATATATATATATATATATATATATATATATATATATGAATCACTTTGCTGTACACCTGAAACTAACACAACATTGTAAATCAGCTAAACTTCAACTAAAAAAAAGTTGCTACGAGATTATTAAACCTTTCATTCTTGTGATGAGAACTTTTCAGATTTGTAACTGTGGTGATGAATGTTAACTTACTGTGGTAATCAATTCGAAGTATATACTTACTTCAAATAATTATGTTGTACACCTAAAGTTAATACGTTACATGTCAATTATATCTCAATAAAAATTTTACAAATGGATAACAGCTACTAATTTCAATATCTTTCATCACTATTCAACACTAACCAACTAGTAATCAACATCATCACTGTACACCGTTAATATAGTAAAGAACTTAAACACAGCATTTTTATGTAAAATGGAAACCATCTACCCCGAGTCATAATTTCAAAAAGTCACTGAAGGTAAATATCAGGTACTGGACAGATCTTTTTTCTTCTTAAGGAAAACTAGAGAAAGGCAGGAATGACAAAGTAGTCACACATCAAGTTGGAAATTGGTTAAAAACAAAATATATGATTTAGATAAGTAATCCAAAGAAAAATAGGGGTGGGCACATTTGCTCATACACAGCCCCCTTTTTAAGACAAAATAATGTTCTGATACACAGCTTCCTTTTGTATAAAGAGAAAATAGTTTGCTTGGGTGTAAACAAAATCATACGTGTCTCAGCTTACATCATTTCTGGCTAAAGTCACTTTTTAGGCAAGTAGAACCATTATCGTCATTTGAATTGAGGAAAGGGAAGTGAGTTAGATATAAAGAATATCTTGCCTATTATAGCAAACCATTTCACTTCTTCGATCTCAGATTAAATTCAGTCATCTCCTTTTTCCTTCACTTCAGCAGTGTCTATCATATTATGCTATATCAGAGTGCTAGTTTAACTCTGACTATGTCTTCCCTTATTTTGAAACATTCATTTTATTTTAATGTTTCAGTCATTTCTTTGGACCAACTTCAGACAAACCATGAAAACTAGGGCCAATAATCCAAAAAGGATTTTTATGCATATCTGTGGGGATCACCTCAGAATAGAATCAATCAAATTGAAGTGTTAATGCTAAAGAATTGCCATTACCTAAGTTCGAAATCCCTGAACCATTAGCAGTGCTGTTTGAGCAGGCAATGGATCAGTGAAGTAGGGATGAGGGCTGGCCAGGTTCCCAGTGTACACAGTTGGGACTCAGTAAGTATTTTCTTGAGGTTTTTCTTTTTTTTTTTTTTTTTGTGGGAGGAGGCTTGTGGGCACCAGTATTGTTGTTAGAGTCAGGACCATTTTTGGGCCGCCTATAATGTTATAGCTACATATCAGCATATGATTAGATAACCCATAAATATTGGTATCTTGCTAGTTCGATGCCTTAAAACAGTATATCAATCAGCTATTGCTGTGTAACAAAATAATCGGAAAATTCCCAAGTTACATATTTTTCATTCATGCCGTCTTGTTGGTTGATCGGAGTTGTGCTGGAGCTCAACTAGGCTGGACTCCAAGTTGTGGGTTGGGGTCAAGTCTTTTCCACATGTCTCTGAGCATCCCCCTTGGGTCAGAAGGCCACTGGACCATGTACTTCTTATGGCACATAAGCACAAGAAAGCAAGCCCAACCACTTAAGGACATTACAAGGCTCTGCTTATGTCATATCTAACATTCCATTGGCCAAAGCAGGTTATGTGACCATGTCCAAATTCCTGAGCCAGAGAAGCACGTTCCTCCCAGCACTCGGTCACTTTACTCTGTATGTACTGGCCGCCTTCTTGTGTGAGCAGGCCAATCACACTCTCCTCTCAGAGTCTGCATTTCCTATTCCCTCTGTCTCATGCACTCTTCCTTCAAATATCTACATGGCTCCCAGCCTCAAGTCCCTAACGTTTTGGCTCACCTGCCCCTTATTAATGAGGGCTTCTTAGACTCCCCTTTCTGAAGAGTCTTCCTCACTGCCCCTCCCTAACCCTCTTTTCTGAGGCCTGAGTGCCTCCATAAGAATGTGAATGCCATGGAGCCAGGGCTTTTTGGTTGTGTATTGCTACAATCCCAGTACTCAGAACACTGCCTGGCACATAGTTGGCTTTTGATAAGTACTTGAATATATCAATAAATCTGTTTTGAAAAATTTTATGGCTTCTTTTTTTGACATTTAAAATCTGGCTCAGTATTGAATAGTCCGGTGGCATTACTTTAATTTCAGGTGTCATTTAGCAGTTTTCACTTTTCCAGTATAATCTGACACAGAAAATATTAGGCCTTAAAAGCATTTTTCAGTGGTTGATTCACTTCTTACTCACGCATATATGTGATAATTCTGATTTCCACTTTTAAAGGAGATTAGTTAAACCCAAAGGAGTTTTAACTGTGGAAATCTTGAGAAAAGAAGAAAAGATTACACTTTACCTCTTTATTTTCTACCTGCGAAGTAACAGGCCCTGAAAAACTGTTTCAGTGGATACATGAAACTGCCATGAAAGTTTCCATTAAAACAAAGAAGCCAAGTTTACATTTGTACTTGGACACTTACATTTGAGACTCACAGCTGACAGTTATGACTGGTTGACATCACTAGGTTTATACCTTTTTTTGATCCTTGAAGTAATTCAGGGAGAAGAATGTCAGTCACTTCACTGAACTGTACCTAAACCTTAAGACAGTACAGTTGAGTTCCTGGAGCTCCAGTATGAGCTAACTAAACTGTCAGAAATATTAACATCATTGCTCGTGAGTGTCTCTGTTGGTTCCAATTTATTCTGTAAGGCATACTATCACTAAAGTGGACTTGACACCATTAAAAATGCCTCGTGTTCCCCAGTTCGGCAAAATTTTGCATTGGTAACGGAACAGAGATGTAATCAACCCTGCAGCTGTCAGCATCCTGTTCCTTCTGGCAGTATTTCATTCATTCCATCCTTTCCAGATGATGGCAGTTTAAAACCACGGGCAAGGGGCTTCCCTGGTGGCACAGTGGTTAAGAATCCGCCTGCCAATTCAGGGGACACGGGTTCGAGCCCTCGTCCGGGAAGTTACCGCATGCCGGGGAGCAACTAAGCCCGTGTGCCACAACTACGAGCCTGCGCTCTAGAGCCCGCGTGCCACAACTACTGAAGGCCACGCACCTAGAGCGCGTGCTCGCAACAAGAGAAGGCACCGCGATGAGAAGCCCACGCACCACAGCGAAGAGTAGCCCCTGCTCGCTGCAACTAGAGAAAGCCCGCACGCAGCAACGAAGGCCCAGCGCAGCCAAAAATAAATTAAATTAAATAAATAAAATTTAAAAACCCACAGGCAAAAAGAAACTAAAGATGCTGAATTTCATTTTTTCATTTCTAAAGGCATAAATATCAGCAAGTAGTATGTGCATGTGGATGGACGGATAGATAATCTAACTTCCTTTTCCCCTTATAACCTGAATAGCAATCATTTCCTGTCCTTAGTACTTCAAAGAGGGCTCCGATGGTATGTTACCAGGAGACTCACAGAATCAGAGGGGTTCTGTCTACCCCAGGCCCTTAGCCCTCCTTTCTAACAATGGTATACAGCCTCACATCCACCTAGGATAGGATTTTGTCTAAATGGTGAGCACTGCCAAGGATTCTTTTAGCTTGTGCTTTAAGAAAGAATGATGAACACTTGGTAGTAAATGCAGGATTATAATCAGAGATGAAGATCCAAGTGGCATAGACCAAAGGAAATGACAGGCATATTTAAGTCATTACACCACTGGCTCCCCAGTCATTTTCAAGTCACATGTGAACCAGAGGTTGTCAACCCCTTAAGCGTGTATATTTTTGTTGATCCGCTGAAGCAAGGTCTTGTTTTAAATGGAAGTGACAATATGTGCTCAACAAACAGAGCTTGAAAAGAAGTTATTTTCACTGTTGGAAGATTGAATGTTATGAAAAATTAGTTTCAAAGGACCTTCAAAGTTCAGAACAATTTTGTTTGCACTTAGGAAATTTCTCCCTTACTGCAAATGCTGTTTGAGGTGTATTTCTTTGACACATGAGTAAACAGTGGAGACACAGATCAACAAAATCTACAAGGAGACTCCCATGCCCAGAAGAAGACCATCCATCCCTAAACTCCCTTCCTTCCAAATCATCCTTCTCTCCTCACATGAACAAATGCTCAAAAATTTTGTTAAAAAGTTTCCCTTTGTCAGCCTCTACAAACATAATTATGATGAAGTAACCCCATGGAACAAATAGGAAAGGAACATAACTTCCCAGTATGTCCATATACACAGTCCTTAGACTATCAATATTTCATTTCCTATATAGGGCACATACAACTTTTATTTCTCCCTGTTACGTTGGACTTTAAAGGTACTTGAGTTTTCTCTGTATTTTTTGTTAAATGTCGCAGTAAAGAATGGAAAAAGTACCTCAGTGTCTCCACTCCTTACCTTCCTAAAGTGAACGCAAAATGTCACGTGCTTCTTTTGTGTTGAAGAGACACGCTGCAAATGTGCGATAATCATCTTTTATTACAAAGAAAAACATTTCACGTTTGTTAATGGGGCATAAGAAACTTACGGCAACTTTAACTTCTAAGCAGATACACAGTTTTCTTTTCCAAAGATAATGACGTAGATAAATCCCTGCATGAAATTCTTTTTCCCGTGAAGGAACTGTTCCCTAATTATTAAGCTTGAGGGGTTATTTTTATTTATGTTATTGATGAAGGAGTGAAAATGAATTAATAATGGATTTTTAAATGGCGTCATG
This sequence comes from Lipotes vexillifer, assembly GCF_000442215.2. Classification (NCBI taxonomy): domain Eukaryota; kingdom Metazoa; phylum Chordata; class Mammalia; order Artiodactyla; family Lipotidae; genus Lipotes; species Lipotes vexillifer. The sequence continues at coordinate 1,871,751 of NW_006784469.1, forward strand.
AACCTTTTCTCTGGTATCTGTATTTTCTCAAGTGTAATTTGCCATTGTTTGTGTTTGCTTTCATTAAGGTGAGGAAGATCTTCTCAGTCCTCCCCAGGACACAAGCACAGGGTTAGAAGAAGTGATGGAGCAACTCAACAACTCCTTCCCTAGTTCGAGAGGTAAGCGCCACTACCAAGAAGTCACTCAAGCTTCCTGGAAGTAGGCCACTCGTTTCCATACCCAACTAGCATGTGTAGTTTCCATGTTTACATAAACAGGTGCTGACGGAATGCCAGTTTGGGATCACTGGGAGAAGATTTTTGTCTTCGAGTGTGAATTTCTGGTTTGGAGTATTTCCAGTTCAAATACCTGTGTAATCAAGATGTTTCTAGAAAGAAGAGTAGTAACTTACGTTTATAAAGTATCGATATCTTCCTTGCTTGGCACATTAGTCTGAAGAGTTAATTATGAGATAGCTTTTACTTAAGAGCAGTTATTAAGTGACTTTTACAGACGCGGACATTAATGCCGTGATGGTGCCTTTGCCAGGGACGTACCGCTACTACGTGATACAGCAAGGTCTGCGATAGGCCTAGCGTACAGTGGTGGTGGGAACTCGGGCTTGCAATCTCATGCCTTTTATGTATATTTGAAAACTGTATCCTACCCCATCGTTTAAACATAAGTACAATTAAATCTCTATGTACTAGTTCATTATTTTTTTCACTTGCATAGATAGAATACAATTTTCACCAAGAAAGACACTAATATTATTTACTCTAAATGTTAATATATCTGAACATTAATATTATTGAACATTAAAATTATTTTTCCCATCACTTTGACTTTCAGTATTTTGCCCCTCATACCAAAAATACAGCATTTTACCGCACTGAATTTTCCTACCAGCCAGTATGAGCTTCAGATGCCTTACTTCATCCACGGAGCTATTTTGCTGCTACTGTTAGTGTTTTGGACTATTTCTAGTGGTTCACTGCCCTAAGATAAAACAGGTCACTGACCGCGCCCCCCTTCAATGAATAAAAAGAATGGCGGACAGCATGGACGCTCGAGTCAATAACACTGTATTCCAAGTGTGAAAGTTGCTAAGAAAGAAAATCTTCAGAGTTCTCATCACAAGAGAAAAAATACTGTAACTTTGTATGGGGACAGATGGTAAATAGACCTATCGGGTGATCATTTCACAGTGCGTACAAATGCCAGATCACTAGGTTGTACACCTGACACTAATATAATGGTGTATGTCAGTTATACTTCAATTGAAAAGAAAAAAATAGAATGGCAGCAGTCACCTGTGAGCAAATAGAGGGATATTCTAGAGAACCAAGGGTGGGGGGGAAGCACAAGGCTTTGTGACCAGTGATTGGCACCCCTAATGGGCTGCCAGGGAGGGAAGGGCGGCAGAGAATCTGGCTATTTGTTCCTCTCCATAAGGGCAATGAGGAGGCTGTTTTGAGTCCTGTGTTGTTCCTATCTTTTTGTTCAGTGTCGGTTAACAATGGCCATTTCCCAGCTATTTCATGTGCGAGTGAACGTTGTGTGGTGCACGTTAAAAGCAATAATGTTCTGATAGAGCGTTGCTAAGGAACCGTCAGGGGAAGCTAATTTTAAATGTCTGCACCAGCCATCTTTTCACCGCTGAGCGCCTCTGATGTGTTGATTTTAACAGATAAAAGTCTTCTGTCTTCCACCCACCTCCTTATCCCACACCTGCCAGCCTCTTCTCCATCCTATCTTCACTGCCTCCTCTCCCAAAATGCCATGATTCATAATGAGAAGACCACATGCTGGTTTGACATAAATCAAACACATTCACCTTGATCCTGCCAGCTTTTGCTAGCACCTACTATGTACCAGCGGAGGTGTCAGGGATGCAAAGTAGAAATGCCAAGTTCTTTGCCGTCAAGGTACTTAACGGTCAGTTGGGGATGCAGCCTTCCCGAGAAGTTCATACCACAGCACAGTAGTATTACTGCTGTAATGGAGACATCTGTGACAGGAGAGAATCCTAGAAACCCCCTTCTAGATAAATAGGAATGGCTTAGCCTCAAGCAGAGCAAGTGTCTTCCTCAAGATCACACAGCTACTCATGGGGCCAGAACTTTGGGCCCCGCATCTCACACACATTTCACTGACCCCAAGCTTCCCCCTTGAAGGTCATAGACATGCGTCTCCTCCCTGCTCCTTGACCTGAAAGGTTGTTCACCTGCTCTGTGGGAAGTCAGTGGCAGCCCTGGGCATTTCTTTCACATCTGAACAACTAGAGTATCAGAGGAGAGGCTACAGCAGGGCTCACGGCTCCGCTTCCCCAGCGGCAGCTTTTTTGTACTGGGTCTCTGGGCCCATCCTAATCATCTTAAGGTGAGATCTTTGCACCCTCTCCCGGCATCCCCCTTTTAGAGTCCTTGAAGCTAGATACCACATGGGTATGAAAGATCAGAAATATACCTCCTCTGATATGGTATTTGGCAGTCAGCCTCTCTGATGTTATATTTACTTGTCTGATGTTAATTTACTTATATGGAAAACCTAGGAAACTCTATTCAGGCCGCCTGGATAGTGTTTACTGAATTAGTGCTTATGGAAGCATATCAGCCCCTGAGTGCTAATTTGAGTTCTCAAATAGGGGATAAGCAGGATTCGTCTGATACCCGTTCCATTAACCAAGTTCCTACTTACTCAGTAGTACCCTGGTGGCCTGAGAGAATTCATTCATTTTCCTGAAGAAAACAATCAAATAAACAAACAAACAAAGTCCACATAACGAGAGTAGATAAGGTGCTAGAAGAGCTGGCTGGTCTTTCTGTGATGCTGTCACCTTGACATTTTCTTTCCTACTTCCTACCAAATTATACCTTATCATAGGCCCCTTATGATCCTGCACCCAATTCCAATGTGTGGGGTTCTTTTCCCACACCACCAAACAATTCTCACATACCAGCTGGGTGTCCTACAATTTAACTCGATTCTGACTCCGTCTACCCAGAGACAGGATCCGATTCCACCGGTTGAGGTCTCAGTCCCCCAAGACTGCCCCCTCCCCTCCTACTTCAGAATGCCAATTTTAAGTCCAGGTTGCTAGCTGGGCTTCCGACCCACTGGCTATAGACTAGAGATTCCAACGACCCCCTCTTTGGGTTCAATTAATTTGCTCGAGCAGGGCACAGAACTCAGAGAAACACTTTACTTTACTGGTTTACTTTACCAGATCACTGGTTTCTTAGAAAAGGGTATAACTCAGAAACAGCCAGATGGATGAGATGCGTAGGGCAAGGCATGGGGAAAGGGTGCAGAGCTTCCATGCCCTCGCTGGGCACACCACTCTCACCACATCTCCACGTGTTCACCAACCCGGAAGCTCTCCTAACCCTGTCCTTTTGGGTTTATAAGGAGGCTTCATTACATAGGCATGAATGATTAAATCACTGGCCACTGGTGACTGAACTCAATCTCCAGCCCCTCTCCTCTCCCTGGACATCAGGGGGTAAGAGTGAAAAGTTCCAACCCGCTAGTCACTTGGTTGGCTCCCCTGGCAAGCAGCCCCCCCCATCCTTAGGTGCTTTCCAGAAGTCACCTTGGTAACGTAGCAAAAGACACCTTGCTGCTGCTCATCACAGGAAATTCCAAGGGTTTTAGGAGCGCTGTGCCTGGAAGGGGGACGAAGACTAAATATATATTTCCTCTCATAAATCACAATTTCACACCTATTTCTCCATACATTTAAATGGATAAAAAGTCGTGTCATTGTAAAAATAGGCTGATCGTCGATGCACTCTAAAAAGTGGTTTTTCAAGCACGTAGACCCCAGACGGGTTGGAACCAGAGGTTGATGATGCCGACTCCCAATTACCTCACCACCGACCAGTCAGAAGAGTGTTCATGAGCTGATCACACACCCCACAACCCCCTGCCTCACACTGTCTTTACAAACCCTTCCCTGAAAGCCTTCGGGGAGTTTCAGGGTCTTTTAAGCACTAGCTGCCCTGGACTACCTTGCTGGCCCCCTGCAATAAAGCTATTCTTTTCTACTTCCCCACAAAAAAATAAAAATTTTTAAAAAGTGGTTTTTGGGGTGCTTTATTTCTAACTAAAGGCATTTTTTCATTTTGAAAGAATGGAGGAAAAAAAAAATTATATATATATATATAAGTTGATATTAAGCCAAAAATCTTGAGATTCTTAACGTCTTAGGATTAGAGACTCTCCCAAATTGGAAGGGTCTTGAAAGTTCATCTTAATATCTTTGATGTTCAAAACCGTGGCTTTTGACCTTCTCTGACCGTTATCCATAATAAGAGAAACATTTTACATCTTAAACCGGGGTAAAGATATAAAACAAAAATTATCTGCATATGTATGTACACACAAATATGTATGTACCCACCATATATACACCACACATATACGTATATAGTCACGTATACATACAAAGATCAGAAACAGAAGTTTCATGAAACAATACTTTCTTTACTACGTATAATTCACACTGTTTCTCTGTTTTCTTTATTTAAAAATAAAATGCTGGTTGCAACCCACTATATTGACTTTCTGATCCAGTTGTTGAAAAATACTGATCTAACTGATCTCAGTTTTCCTTGCCCAGGTGAATTTTTTTTTTTTTTTTCAGTTTGCTGTTACTATTATTTGATTATTTTTATTTATAATGACACTGGATTTTTTTTTTTTTTTGGTGAATACCTTTTTGACAGAAATTATATTTTAAAAGTTTTACCACGGAAGTTGCTGCCAAGACCTTGCTAGTATCTTAGAGAACACTGTATTTTCAATCTGAGTCTGCATCCACGTTCCCATTGTCGGTGTTATGAAAAATGAAGTTCATGCTTGCTACAGCTGTTTCGGACAGCTGTTTTAGTAACTTAAAACAGATGTTAGAGCCAGAGGTCTGACATTTAGTGGAAACGTGCTATTAAATACCACCTCCTGGTTTACCTAACCCTGCTAGATAATCGCCCGCAGAGGAAAAGACGTTTTTTCAGTATTATGTTTTCCATAAATATAAAGCATATAGACAGGGGAGGTCTTGTGTACTTTGAATTCACAACTTTTTTGTTACCCTTTCCCACAATTTTGACTTAGTGCTAAGTCTTCAGGTATCAGCTAATCTTCACCTTTCATTTCCACTAGAAGTGCCTGGATGCCCAAAGAACTGATGAAGAGCCTCGTTCACGGCTCTTCAGCAGGTTCAATTAGGCTTCTAGGCTTCAGCTCTTATCTTGATGGCCTTGCTAAACCGTTAACACAAATTAATAAAGGAGGCTGCACGCTTCTCCGCTTAGTGATCAAGTGATAGGCAGCAGTATCCTGCCTCGTAGCCACTATAAACCGCAGGGAGTTCAAGGCGTGAGTGTGTGCCTGTTGAGCTTTGCGAGCCTATCTTTTCTGATGAATCTCTCGCTCTAGTTGGTTATTCACAACCACCTGAGGAGCTTGAGGGCCTTGGTGTACATTAAACACAGAATGTTAGCCAATTTCTATCTGACCTATTTAATCTACTTATATAATCTCTCCCTCTGTCTATAAACAGATGTCGAAGTTGAATTCCACTGTAATAAAAGGCATTATCTACCACAGGACACTTTCTAAATCTCCACCTTTATTCTGTAGGGAGGCTACGTGGGTAGAATGGACAACAAACATCGTTTTAAAATCAACTCTTCAAGCGATTTGTCCATACGTCTCTGATCATTTAGCAGTCTAACAAAGAGTTTGTTCGATGCGTGTGCATTCCTGAAAGAAAACGCTTCGCTAGTGAGGGGTATGGTATTGGTCTCTGTAAAAATTAGGTGCCACTGTACGTGGATTAATGATAGGATCCAAGATGAGCTCTTAGTGCAGGTAAGACAACTGAGGAAGCAGTTAGCACTGTTATGCGGGTATTGCCGCTGCCTGTATAATCTCTTACCTGCTGACCTGTGCCGCATTATTTTTATCCCCAACAGCCCGTGCCATCCTCTCCCTCTCACACTCTTCCCTCCTAAATAAGGCCACATACATCCTGTTAAATGCCTCTGAATTAGAAAGCCAACCGCCTTGCAAAACCTGCCATCTTCTAAAATTCAGGTCTTGTCCGTGACTCCCGTATGGAAAAGCAACATAAAAAAGGCAGATGGAAGCATCCCGGCCCCCCTTGCAGGCTCCCTTCCCTTTCCTCTCGGCTTCCAGAAAGGATTTGAGCTGTTGCTCCTTTACACCAGGGGCCGGCAAACTGCAGTCCACGGGCCAAATCTTTATAAATAAGGTTTCATCATAACACAGCCACCCCCGATCATTTACATATTGTCTACGGGGCCTTTCTCACTCCAAGCGCAGAGTAGTTGTGGCAGAGTAGTTGTGAAGAGCCGCCACGGACGGAGCCTGTGTGACCGGCAAAGCCCGAAGTATTTAACTGTCTGGCCCTTTACAGAGAAAATGTGCCAACCCCGACTTTACATCATTAAACTGTCGTCCACTGTAGCTCATCACATACCTACAGTCAGATTTCAGTGCTGATCAACTTTCAGCTCAAGAAAACTGTGCTTTTGAATTGATGTATGCGTTTATATCCGTCTTCACCAAAGATCCTGCGTTTTCAATAAAGTATAGCCATTTCAATCTTCTCTCACTTGTAATGAAACAGAAGTCCTAAAAAGGGGCTCATTATTGCTTAACTTCTTAAAAAAGTCAGTGAACTGAGATAAAGCAGCTCATAAAGATACCCAGAAACAGTAACGTCCTGCGATTCCGACTGTGAGTAATGAGTTACAGCCAATCCTCTCAAGTTCGTACTGCCTGAGGAAACGAGACTTCTCCAGACCTGACCAAGCCCTTTCTTTAGACTCAGGACTCCCCAGCACACTTCCTGTTTCTCTTGATTCATTTCCTGACAGCATACTGCATTGCCGGATGGACCCCCCTAACCGAAGGTCTAAGGAGACTCATTTCCAAAGAATGTGTTTTTCACATAAAACTTTTATTTGGTACTTTATTTATTGGTAAAGAATTTGTTTTAAATGGTGCAACCAGCGAGCCTCTATTTTGTCAGGGTAGAAAGTATTTCTGATGCAAGTAGAAAACATTTAACTCTTTTTAAACAAGAAGCGGACCTCCCTTCGTACTGTGCTAATGAGCACATTGGAACCCAAGTGGCGAGGGAGGATTTTGAAAGAGGTCAGGGATCACATAGCCCTGGGAGGGTCCATTTTACAGAAAACATGGTTTCTGAAGAAGTACCTGAAACACAACCCAAATCATCTGCTTCATCTTCAGCAGTGACCACTTGATACTGAGCTCTGAATAGGCCTTGGTGAACAATTAGTAAAGGTACACAACCTTTATCATTCTAGGAACCGTAATTACATTCTAAAGCTAACATCACACTGCTTTCTAACAGCACTGTCCTGCCTAAGGTTCTGAGGTTTTAAAAATAGACCCCTGGCAAGGACCTACTGTACAGCACAGGGAACTACAAGTCAATATTTTGTAATAACCTATCAGGGAAAAGAATCAGAAAAAGAATATATATATATATACACATATAACTGAATCACTGTGCTGCACACCTGAAACTGACACAACATTGTAAATCAACTATACTTCAATTTAAAAGAAAAAGAGGCCCAAGTTACAAGCCAGACGCAGCTACAAGCGCTTGGCATCCAAGCTAGAGGATCGCAGGCAAGGCCAAGTTGCCTAACGCATCAGAGGACTCTTGGCCATGACCTAGCGGCTACCTAATTTAGTTCAGCCAGCATTTACCAAATACCCGTAGCGTCGAGGTATAGCAGAGGTGTCAGGGAGACAGAGGTAGGTCAGCGACATGTGGCCCCTGCCTTCAGGGAGCTCACAGGCTTGTAGGGGAGAAGAATTCATTCTACCACCAGACGGTATAACTGCGAAGTACACGGCATGTTTTAAATGTTGCTAACGAAGTGAAAAAGAATGGATGACTAATTCACGCTGGGGTTGGTGTGCACCATCGAGGATGAAATGCTGTTCGCCCCCTTCCCTTTTCCCCATCGTCTGGTATGGGCCTACCACTGGGAACACCCACAACTGAGGAGCACCTCTCTCTTTCTCCTGGTTTGAGGAGCATCATGAATACCTTGACCGTGTTTCTTACATCGTCAAGTATGCAGTTTCTGTATCCCCAAGAAATCTCTGACTCAGGACAACTCGGAAGGCAAAGGCAGGGGGAGGGTCATACTTAGAAAACCTTAAAATGTATACCAGAAGTTTTAAACCCTAAACTTGAGTTTTAAAAAGTTTCTTTTGGATTAGTAGCTCAAGACCTCTTCGTTCTAGACTAGTACTCGGATTGTTTCGGGGGTGGGGGGGGGGGGGGGGGGAGCGAGTAAGCTTGGGCGTAGGTCTTCTTGGAGCGTGTCAGGGGAAAGGGAGATGCTGCACAAGATCTCTCACAGCTCTAGTTGTATCTGCTCTAAATACCGAATGGCAGATAAGAACGTTGTAGGAAGTGGCCCAATGCGAAAGCCAAAGTTTGAAAAACAGTATTTCACTTTGGAGACCCTGGAAATTGCATGCCCAAGACATGCCAGGTATGGTCAGTGGTCCCTAATTTTCTGTCCGGTTATAAATATTAGCGTAGAAAAACCTTCTCATCAGAACCTGCTTTTCAAAAATAAATAACTGCATACAGATATAGGATTCTATAAAACAAACAAGGCCAGAGGGTCTTTGGCTGACCCTCAAGGCTCCTGGTATCTGTGGAATCATGACGAGGAAGGTGAAGACTCATTCCTGAATCTGGCTCCGTGGCTTGCCCATAAGTGGGACTTATCTCCTTCCCGCTTTGTTTCAATTTTCTCCAGTGCCCCCAGCCCCATCATGGATATGGCTCAGCTTCTATCAGATAGAACAGCTTCTCCCAAGAGGATGGAGTCTAGCCTCTATGCAGTGTTCTACCTCGCATTTGGAGTGCCGATTTTTGGCACCTGAAACCAACTACTGTTTGTTTTGGTGTGTTGGTTGTCAAGTGGACAATAAAGAGATTCTGAGATTTTTGGACAGTAAACTTGAGATTCTACAGTTGCCCTTGAAAACAATGCTCGATTTGTCAGATTTCTATGCTGTGCCAGCTTTCATCCAGTTGAACATGTGAGCTCTATGGATTCTATAAGTGATGTCTCCTGGACCATGTTATCTGTTTACACCGACTTTAAGTGTATGTAAAGGTTATTTGACTGGATGTGTCTTTTGGGGTTTTTTTGTTTCTGTTTTTATTTTTTTTTCCAGAAGGGGATAAATGAATTGTCATCTCAACATTTGTTTGGTAAAAGAAGCAAATTGGTATGAAACTGTATATTTATGCTTTTTTTTTTCCTTTCTGATATCTCTGCCTCTTCCTCTCTCTATTATTAAAGGAAGAAATACCCCTGGGAAGCCAATGAGAGAGGTTAGTGAGACTCAGGCTCACAGCCATGGCTTCTGTCTGTCTCATCCCGCTTTCTGTGTTTGGCGTTTGTGTTAAGAATTGTGTGCGTGCACGCCCATGTGTGTATTACACGTGTCATCATGTAAGGATGGTAGTCACCTCTCCACTTGCAGCTTATGAGGAACATTCCTCAAATGTTCACTGTCATTGTCATCACCATGACAACAGGGCCAGGGGTTGGGGGAACAGGAATCTCTTTTAAATGGCAACCCTTTGTAGTCCCTAGGTTGGAATCCTGAAGTTCATCATCTGTTGCCATTTGCAACACAAACAAAATCTTCAAAATACATTTAGCCTCGAACATAACTGATGAGTCATAAAGCTTCCTTCTACTTCCAGGACCCTAGCATTTTCTTCCAGTGCCCTTGGTTTTTATTCTTCAGGGATGACTTCATTTTGTTTTTGTTTTCTTTTTCCTGGTGCCTACAATCTTTCTTTCCCACTTCAGCTAACATTTTTTTTGAGCACTTACTGTGTGCCAAGGACTTTTCTAAGCACTTGCCATCCTTTTCATTATGTAATCTTCAGGACAAGCCTATGAGGTAGGTACTCTTATTAACCCCATTTTACAGATAAGGAAACTGAGTCAACGAAAGGGTGAGCAATGTGTCCAAGGTGACAGAGCCAGGATTTGAAGCCAGGCAGTCTGGGTCCAGAGCCACACTCTTAACTGTGTGCTTTACTGCCACTTAGAAAAGGGTGTGTGAAAAGCATATGTCATCTCAACTTGCCCTTCAGAGGATGCTGCTTTTCTTTACTTGGCATTTTGAGCCAGATAGAACAATAACCAATTAGGGATAAAAAGTGAATCTTGGAGTCGTGAGGGATTTTTTTTAATGCCTTTTATAGGTAGGGTACAGCGTTATCACTGAATGTGGTCTGGGGTTTTACAGTAAAAGCTGCTTCACACTTCTGTTCTACCAGAAATATTAGCTAAACATTGAATTACCTAATGAAATGACATCGGATGACAAAGTGTTGAGTGACAGCCCAAGTGAAACAAGACTGTCCTTACCAAGAGTTTAGTGTGAAGGACGCAAGAAGGAACGCTCTCCCACGGATGGCAATAGCGTGTACTATTAGTGGGAGACAGGTTGGACGGGTGGGGAGTCCTTATATGAGAAGGTTCCGGATCCTTAGCAACAGATGGACAGGAGTAGCCACTGATTCATTTAAACATCATACTGGAAATTCTGCCAGTGCCATGCCATGCAGGTCTAATCAACTGAACGATCCTTCAGTGTGTCTACACCATTGCTCCCTTCCAAGGCTTGTGGGGTCCAAGGGAGGGAGCAGTGGGCTGGGAGGAGAAACAGGAAACCTGAATCGGTGAAGCACTGAATGATCCTGACGCTTTGCCTTCTTATGTGAGACATCTTGGGTTCATTCTGATGGTAAGTGCCCCTTAAAATTTATTTTAACTTGTGGGAAAAAGTTGCACCATATTTTTAACCACCCTAAACATGTGTCTCTCATAAACGAATTTTAGAAAAGGCCAGCACATATAATTGAAGTCACGCAGGCATTTGGAAACTATACTACCTGAGGTATATTGTAGTCAGATTAGTTTTCAGAAAGCCAGAGAATCAAAACAATAGTGATTTTTTTCAATGCTAAGAAAATACTCCAGATGTACAGTAGACCAGATATTTTTTCAAAGATTAAATTACAGAGAAGCAAAGATAAGCACATTTCACTGCGGTATTCTGGCTTCGCTTTGGCCAACTGAGTGCTCAACATTTCTTTGGGAACGGTATTTTTTTTTTAAAAAAAAAAAAAACAGAGCGCCAGATTGCTATTGAGGTCTTGGGTCTCTGCCAGAAAGTCTCAATTCCAATCACTGCAGCGAACAACTCCCTGAGGCAGAGGTGGCATGTGAGAGTCCACATGTCGCACTTTGCACCAACTTGGAAAAACATACAACTACCCTAATGTTAAACGCACAGTGCCTTTCTCTTCAACAGTCCTTGCTTAAGAACGTATTAAGTACGTCTATAGACGTATTTTTATGTCTACTTGTGCCTGAAGCTAATCGCAGATGCCTGCATCCTGCCTGTTTTCCAGGGCCTCTCGTGCTCATAGCACAAGATTTTCATTTTGACTTTAGAAAAATCTGTCAGGTAAAATTAATGATCTCACTAATGTTCTGCCTTACACGCACGGATAACAGAAGCAGGATACAAATCTGTTTTCTGTGTCCCAATTCCCTATCTGTGTGTGGTTCTGTGCCTCCAGCGGGTTGAGGTATATGATTCTTTGGGGCAGTATTTAGTCAAAGAGAGAGAATTTTTTTTTTTTCTGGCTCTAAGGAAAACCTCCATGGAAAACACTGGAATTGTTATTCTGATGAAGCAGGTATTTGTAAACAACGTAATGAAAGGCATCATATAGATATGGTGGGGTGACTCAGAACGTTCATTTTTCTAGCATAGGGATGGCCGTGAGGTCAACTGTGAACATTTAACCACCTGGACAGGTTAAAGGCTACCTAACATTTTGTGGGAGTAGGTATGGTGTATTAAGAATCATGAACCTGGGACTTCCCTAGTGGCGCAGTGGTTAAGAATCCGCCTGCCAATATGCAGGGGACACGGGTTCGAGCCCTGGTCCGGGAAGATCCCACAGGCTGCGGAGCAACTAAGCCCGTGCGCCACAACTACTGAGGCCGCATGCTGCAACTACTGAAGCCCACATCCCTAGAGCCCGTGCTCCGCAACAAGAGAAGCCCCTGCAATGAGAAGCCCGCGCACCTCAACGAAGAGTAGCCCCCGCTCTCCGCAGCTAGAGAAAGCCCGCGTGCAGCAACGAAGACCCAACGTAGCCAAAAATTAATTAATTAATTAATTTTAAAAAAAAACCACAAACCTCTGACCTGGTAACTTTTAAAACAGCAGATACCCCTAGAACTTATGCCTCTTAAGAGACTCACGAATTTTCCTTCCAGTTAGTAACCGAACACCACTTTGAGGAGTAGGAAAGCACCACTTGGCTATATAATCTATAAATGCATTTACTTGTCTTCATTATCTTTTGAACTGCAGTCTGCATCTCCTAGCACAGTCTAAAATAGGCACTCGTTGATTATTGTCAATAAGCTGATGGAGAAAAAAAATGATTTCTTCCCTGTTTTATGTTTTGTAATACATTTTCTAGCTACCAGGAGGACTATACTATAGTATAGATGTGAGAAATAGTTGGAATTATATCTAGGTATCACGTTGTAAGAGTCTCGGGGTTTGTTTTTACTGGTTTTATTAATTGCTGTTAAGATTGCAAGCAATTTAAAATTTGCAGTTAGTCCATCTGTTTTCAATTACACAGGAATAATTGTACAGATTTCCCAGGGTTGCTGGGCAGTCCAAAGTAGATACAAGGGAAGCCCTCTAACTTGGTGGCATCAGTTAGATATTTGTGCTCTGAGGAGTAGCAAAGGACCCACTATGGCTTCCTGTGGTTTTTATGGTTTAGAAAAGCCAAAGATGATTTCTGTTCTTCACTGAGGGCTGCCAAACTACTGGCCCACTCTAGGCATAGGACATATGCTTTGTTAAAAGGTTTTATGTGTGCAGCCCCAACCAAAATCCAGAGTGATTTTTTAAAGCATAATTAGTCCTCACTGAAACTTTCTGCACTAATAAAGCTCAAAGAGAGTTACAAACTTGGTCACCTTAATAAAAATGGCTGAACAGCATAAAAGTTAAGTCTTAACTCGATCTGGTGCCATCGCTGTTTAAGTGCCTGCCTATGAGTCCTCTTCAGATCCGCTCATATATTTTAAAACGATATGTCTCTTGAAGTAAATGTTAGAATAGAATACCTGCCCTAGTCTATCTTTAATGTTTATAGGGATTTTAACAATTATTATGGGAATCTGTAAAGTTGACACATGGCAAGGTAGTAATAGCCTAGTAAAGCATTTTTAGTTTCAAAAGCAGTACTTAAATAGTGGAATGATTTCCTAATGTCCAAGAATTAAAATTAGCCATATAAAAATATGGGACATACATGACGAGGCAAGTCATAAAGTATGTCTCAAGTTATCTTACTCTAGATCTGAATTTTGCCACAAAGTACCCAGGGACATTGTGCTGCCTTTATGCTCCATGCTGGGGGATTAATGATACGTCATGTCATATTATTATTAGAAGGCTATTCTCACAGTTAACCCTCATTGAGTAGGAGATCAAAAATGGATTCAGAGGCTACCCAAATCCATGCTATACATGTGGGTCATCTTACAATGAGGCTCTTGAGTAATCTGGAATGAAAAGTAATTTTTTTTTTCCTGAAGCTTCCTAATTCAAATGTTAATAGTGTATACTAAGGTCAATTCAAGAGTTTATCTTTCAACTCAAGTAAAAGCAGAGAGAAAACAGTCACCTCCGCCATAGCCTTAGACGTGAGCCAACAGCTTGTAACAGCCTTGAGACGAAGATTTCACACGTAGCGATGGTAGCGATGGTTGGTAGCGATGGTTGGTAGCGATGATGGTAGCGATGGTAGCGATGGTAGCGATGATGGTAGCGATGGTAGCGATGATGGTAGCGATGGTAGCGATGGTTGGTAGCGATGGTAGCGATGGTTGGTAGCGATGGTTGGTAGCGATGGTAGCGATGATGGTAGCGATGGTTGGTAGCGATGGTAGCGATGGTTGGTAGCGATGGTAGCGATGATGGAGGAGAGTGGCGGCGGCGGTGGTGGTAGTTATGGTGATGGTTGTTTGACAGTAAAATAATTTTTCATACAAGTACATAGTAAATAATCTCCCACAGCAAAGGTGGAAAAGACACATCCCATCACGAATTGTTCCTGTTATGACAGGAATCTTGTCCTTATCCGTGGAAGCCTCTTGATATATATTTACACGGGGAAGATGAGTGCAGTCTGACTTTTTTCCATTTATATGACACTAGGAGCCTGATCCAATATGAGGCTGATACTAACAGTGTGGAATGGCTTCATTAACAAGGCTTTGCTTCTTCCTGGAAAACTGGTGAAAAACCAAACCCTGTTGTGTATCCCCTCAACGCAGCTTCTGTGTTGTCTTCACCTAGAAACGGGGGATGATTTCCCAAATGACAAAGAGTTGGGGTGATGATAACTACACCTTGTGTCAAGTCTGTCTTTCTCTTTGTTTTCCAGGACACAATGTAGGAAGCCTTTTCCACTTGGCAGATGATTTGGGCAGAGCGATGGAGTCCTTAGTTTCAGTCATGACAGATGAAGAAGGGGCAGAATAAATGTTTTACAACTCCTGATTCCCGCATGGTTTTTATAATATTCATACAACAAAGAGGATTAGACAGTAAGAGTTTACAAGAAAAAAAATCTATATTTTTGTGAAGGGTAGTGGTACTATACTGTAGATTTCAGTAGTTTCTAAGTCTGTTATTGTTTTGTTAACAATGGCAGGTTTTACACGTCTATGCAATTGTACAAAAAAGATATAAGAAAACTACATGTAAAATCTTGATAGCTAAATAACTTGCCATTTCTTTATATGGAACGCATTTTGGGTTGTTTAAAAATTTATAACAGTTATAAAGAAAGATTGTAAACTAAAGTGTGCTTTATAAAAAAAAGTTGTTTATAAAAACCCCTGAAAACAAACACACACACACACACACACACACACACACACACACACACACACACACTGAGGCAGCACATTGTTTTGCATCCTTTTGGCGTGATATCCATATGAGATTCGTGGCTTTTTTTTTTCTTTTCCTGCATACTTAAGATAGGACTTCCTCTAACACCACCAAATGACTACTTCATATCGCTCTTTTGGAATTGTTGACTGAGTGGGACTGGCTGTGGGTTTTCGTGTTACACATCTATATGTCTATAAGTATGTAAATACTATGGGTGTATAGATAAATAGATATAAATTTCAAGAGACCTTTTAAATTTCTTGTTCAAATGTTCTTGCCACTTCCTAATGGAAAGCAATTGCTTCTGGTCATCCAGGCCTACCTGCTTGGGTCTAGAATGAATTTTCCCTGGAGCCTGAAGCCAGAAGGAAACTACCACACTAAAACATTATCTGGGGCTCCAGATGTTTCTCATTTTAAACTTTCCAGTGACAACTAGAGTACTGAATTTTTTTAAGGGACATATGAATGAATACACAGGACTTATTATGTCAGAGTCATCCGCTGGTTGATGTATTCAGCTTCCTGCTGCTGGCAATGCCACGGTTTAAATTTAATGATGCTTCAGTGAAAATCAGAGCATCAGAAGGCATTTTTAACTCCCAGGCAGGAGGAGGACTATGGTAGGGCTGGAGGGCTATGGATTCCCAGCCAATCCCTCAGAGGGAGCAGGCCACTCTTGACGTAAAGGATTGGATGAATGTTCATAACCTCACAGAGAGAGCTTTATAATTACAACTGTTCTTTTCTCACAGTCAAACAGCAGTGGGTGTCTTGGTCCTCCAGTTTTTGAAGATTTTTTTTCCCCATTGTAATGAGTTTGTAAATGCCACAAGACTTAATTTAAAATAACCCTTAGTGAAAATGTGTAACACAGTAGCCCCATCACATTGTGGTACTGTTCAGTATCCACCCAGAAGCCCATGAATCATGTTTCCCTCCTTGGCATTTCTCTACAAGTAACTCCAGGCAGGTTTGTTAAGTGGGAACGCAAATTGATTTAAAGGATGCAAAAGGTACTCCAAACCCTTTCTGGTGGATTAGGCAGGTTAAATATATTAATAAATCATTCAAGCAGAGGAGAACGCTCAAGAGGACTAACTGGTAGGAAAAAGCTTTACTCTTTCATTTCATCTTATTAGTCTTTCACTTTTTTTAATCATTCATTCAATAGAAATCACTGTGTGACCTATCATTTTGCAAATCTGTTACCTCTTACATCAAGTGTAATTAACTTTTGGAGAGTGGGTTTTGTTCCTTATTTTACTAATGATAGTTAACATCAGACATGGCTTCTCATGCTATTTCTACCTCACTTTGGTTTTGGGGTGTTCCTAATAATTGTGCACACCTGATTTCACAGCTTCACCACCTGTCCATTGTGAGAACATTTCCCTCCATTTTCGTTTTTGTTCATAATTTCCAGAAGAAAACCCAAAGCTCTAAGGTAACAAATTACATGAAGATTTGATTTTAGTCTTGCATTGTTTTCCTTTATGTGACGCTGTACTTTTTCTTTACCCGAGGATTTTTTTTTTAACCGTGATTTAAAACAAGGGGTTACTTTACTTCCTACTAAGAAGTTTAAGTTTCATTCTAAAATCAGAGGTAAATAGAGGGCTTAATTTTGTTTTCATCTTTTGTTTTATCTTATCTTTTAGACATTAGTTCTGGAGTGAGTCTGTCAAAATATCTGAATAAAAACTGAGAGCTTTATTGCTACGTTTTAAGCATAAGTTGGACATTGTTTCGTGTTCTTTATAACCACCGAGTATTAAACTGTAAATCATAACCAATGTAACTGAAGCATAAACATCACCTGGCATGTTATGTCATTGTTTTCAGGTACTGGGTTCTTACTTGAGTATCATAATATATTGTGTTTTAACACCAACACTGTAACATTTACTAATTATTTTTTTAAACTTCAGTTTTACTGCATTTTCACAACATATCAGACTTCACCAAATATATGCCTTACTATTGTATTATATTACTGCTTTACTGTGTATCTCAATAAAGCACGCAGTTATGGTACAAAAAAGTGTTGACTGGACTGCAGTACTTTGTGTTTTTTCTTTTTACATAGGCAAAACTTTCATATCGTTAAAAAATTTAAAAATCTAGAAAGCCCAACACTGAAAAGAAGGACCCTGACTACCCTATTCCCACCTCATCCTCACTGCACTCTGAGTAAATATTAATAATTTCTTGTGTTTCCTTCCAGAGTGTCATTATTGTATAAGCAATTACAAACATGTGTTCCTACTTTTTTTCCTTTTATTACTCAAGCTAGCATTCTATGCATTCAGTTATATACCTTGGGTTTTTTTTTTTAAACTTAAGAATGGACTCAAGAGATCCATCCTTAATTATATTGAAATAGATCTTTTCATTTCAATATATGAAATGCTCTCCTCATGCTTTTTTATAGCCAATAATCCAGTGTGTGTGGTGGGGGGGGGATATTATTTAAACGGTCCCCTTTGGTGGGGTATGTGGGTGGTTTTCCTCTTTTGCTCTGACAAACAATACCACACATCTCTCATTTCATCCTTTCACTTGTGCAAAAATATATCCGTAGGACACATTCCTAGAAGGGCGATTTCTGGATCAAAGGTGGTAAGCACTTGTAGCTCGGGAGGTAGTTTTATGCAGCAATGGTCATAGTGGCCTTTTCGTTTTCTGTTTTAGTAATAACAAGTATATGAATTAACCAGTTTGCAGTTGACACTCTGCTTATCACTTCTATTATTATTAATGGTACCAGACCTAAGGAGACGTCTGAAGAATAGAAGTCACGCCTAAAATGATGCCTCAGAACTGGTTCTGAGGGGGACACCCCTCTCGTACATAGTCATGAGCACCACCAGAGGGAGATCCCCTCACCCCTGTCCTGCTCTGCTTCTGTCCTAGCTGCAAAGGAGGCTAGGAAAACGAGGAGCAACGTCAACACCTCTAGGGAGAGACCATCTGTCTCTGCTTCCCACCAAGAGTCACAGAGAGGAGTTCCTCAACAGGTCCAGATGCTGGAGGGCCAAAGAAATTACAAAAGTCCACTAGGTACAGCCTATTCTAGTGACTTTGGAAATAACAGGAGATGGTCAAGGTGATTAAGAATGGTGTTAAATGGGTGTGGCATCTCTGATACGAATCACTAAGTTGAGGGTGGGGTGCCAACCTAAGGGACTACTACATTGAAAGACTTCCCTTGAAATCCACACATACGAAGACTAATTTTCATCCTATTTAAATAAATCATTTATTCCCCCGTGCCATTCCCCCAGCCTGCCTTTGTTTGAAACGCCCAGACTGGCTGTTTTGATGGCATTCAGCTAGGTAACTGAGCACTCTTCAACGCTTCAACCTAACACAAAACTGTGTGTGTCTCACTCTGAGGAGGGCATCTGGCTTTCCTTTCCACACTGGGCACAGGCTGGAGGGGAGGGATTTATTTCAGCTAAAAATTAAAACGCATCAAGCTGGCGCAGGTTGTGCATCAGCAAGCAGAATGTGTGTTTGGGGGAAAGCCCCAAGACTAATGGACATGTATGGACACGTTCTGTGGAGCCGCGATGGGATTTCCCTGAAACTGCAATGCTCTAATGGCGGAATGAATACAGAGGCGAGCACGGGCACACTTGCAAAGACTCTGCCTTCAAATTAAGTGTAGGAAGGACGTGAACTGCATTCTTTCCCACAGAAGCAAAGCCACTAGGGTAGGAACCATAAACACATCCTCCACTGCTCCTTGGGCTTCAGACTGCTGTGATCTCACGGACTTATCTGGCAACACAGGAGTGGCAACACGCCAGACAGGCCGTAACAAGCGATATCGTGTGACAGTGTGATGTTTGGCGATGTTTGAGAGTGGCTTCCATATGCAGAGAAGGTTCTGTACAGTAACTTTAGACTTAAATTCTATATATGCGTGCTTGTGCGCATGTGTGTGTGCGTGCGCGTGTGTTTGTGTTTTACATATATTCAGGATAAATATTGAGCTCTTCTGTCAGTTTTCATTTTGAAATAATTCAAACTCACAGAAAAGTTACAAGAATAGTACAAAGAACCCCCATATTCCCTTTACCCAGATTCAATAACTGCTTACATTTTGTCCCATTTAGTTTCTCGCTCCTTCCGCACCCTCTCCTTTCTCCCTCCCCTCCCCCAACAGTTGACCCTTGCACAACAAAAGGGTTGGGGCGCCCCCCCTCCCCCGCACAGCTGAAAACCCGTGTATAACTCTTATAGTTGGCCCTCCATATATACAGTTCCTCTGTATCTGCGGTTCCTCCACATCTGTAGATTAAGCCAATCGCAGATCATGTAGTCCCACAGTATTTACTACCGGAAAAAATCAGCGTGTAAGTGGACCCACGCAGTGTAAACCCATGTTGTTCGAGGGTCAACTGTAGTGTTTTCATTCTGAACCATTTTGACAGTAAGTTTCGGACATCATGCCCCCTTATGCTTAAATACTTCATGTCCATTTCCCAAGAACTGACATTCTCTTGCATAACCACATTACAGTTCTCAAATTTTTTAAATTTAACATTATACAAAGCTATCACCTACTCCACAGCCCATATTCAAATACTGTCAATTGTGCCACGATTTTTTTTAATAGTCATATGCGTTTCCCCAGTCTGCTCTAGGATCTAATTCTCAATTTCATGACATTGTCATGTCTCTTTAATCTCCTTTGATCTGGAACAGTTTCTCTACCCTTCTTTGTCTTCAAAGACCTTGACATATTTTTTAAGAGTACAAGCCAGTTACTTGTAGGATGTGCCTTAATTTGGGTTTCTGTGATGTGTCCACATGATTATATTCAGGTTATGTGTTCTGGGCAAGAATATGACATTAGCAATGATCTGTCCTCAGCACATCATAGCAGGAGGCATGTATGTAATGATGGTCTGTCCCATTCTTGGTAATGTCAACTTTGATCACTTCGTGAAGGTTTCTCCACTTGCTATACATTTTTAAAACCTAATTATTCTTGGGAGAAAATATTTTCAAATGAAGCAATTGACAAAGGATTAATCCCTAAAATTTACAAGCAGCTCATGCAGCTCAATATCAAAAGAACGAACAACCCAATCCAAAAATGGGCAGAAGACCTAAATAGACATTTCTCCAAAGAAGGTACACAGACTGCCAACAAACACATGAAAGGATATTCAACATTACTAATCATTAGAGAAATGTAAATCAAAACTACAATGAGATATCATCTCACACCGGTCAGAATGGCCACCGTCAAAACATCTACAAACAACAAATGCTGGAGAGGGCGTGGAGAAAAGGGAACCTTCTTGCACTGTTGGTGGGAATGGAAATTGACACAGCCACTATGGAGAACAGTATGGAGGCTCCTTAAAAAGCTAAAAAGAGAACTACCATACGACCCAGCAATCCCACTACTGGGCATATACCCTAAGAAAACCACAATTCAAAACGAGTCATGTACCAAAACGTTCATTGCAGCTCTATTTACAACAGCCAGGACATGGAAGCAACCTAAGCGTCCATCAACAGATGAATGGATAAAGAAGATGTGGCACATATATACAATGGAATATTACTCAGCCATAAAAAGAAAGGAAATTGAGTTATTTGTAGTGAGGTGGATGGACCTACAGTCTGTCCTACAGAGTGAAGTAAGTCAGAAAGAGACTTACAAATACCGTATGTTAACACATATATACGGAATCTAAAAAGAAAGGTTCTGAAGAACCTAGGGGCAGGACAGGAATAAAGACGCAGACGTAGAGAATGGACTTGACAACAGGGGGAGGGGGAAGGGTAAGCTGGGACGCAGTGAGAGAGTGGCATGGACATATACACACTACCAAATATAAAACAGATGGCTAGTGGGAAGCAGCCGCATAGCACAGGGAGATCAGCTCGGTGGTTTGTGACCACCTAGAGGGATGGGATAGGGAGGGCGGGAGGGAGATGTAAGAGGGAGGAGATACGGGGATATACGTATATGTATAACTGATTCACTTTGTTATAAAGCAGAAACTAACACATCATTGTAAAGCAATTATACTTCAATAAAGATGTAAAAAAAAAAAACCTAATTATTCTTAAACCTTTAGGTTCAACTAGAAATCTTATTTTCATATGTATACTGTAGCTGACCTATATCAAATAAGAACAGTCACTTTCTGTGAGCTCTAGTTCAACGTGGCCACATACGAGTCTCCCGAACTCACTTCCTCCCACAGACACACCAAGCCTAGAGCTACATATAAAACACTTCCTTCTGAAAGAAACTCAGAAGCTAGTTGAGTGACTCCTACGCATATCAGGCAAATGAAAAAAAGAAAAAAAAAAAAAAAAAAAAAAAAACACATGGAAACAGGTAGGAGAAACTGAGACAGGATGTTGCTATGATCCCCACCCCGGGCGTGGCAACACACAGCCAGGAGGGAACTCAAAACTACCAGCTTCTCCCTGAGGAGAAAAGGGTTTGAATCCCACATTAAGTATTCTACCAGAGGGCTTCGCTGGTGGCGCAGTGGTTAAGAATCCGCCTGTCAATGCAGGAGACACGGGTTCGAGCCCTGGTCCAGGAAGATCCCACGTGCCGCGGAGCAACTCAGCCCGTGTGCCACAACTACTGAGCCTGCGCTCTAGAGCCCGTGAGCCACAACTACTAAGCCCACGTGCCACAATTACTGAAGCCCGCACGCCTAGAGCCCGTGCACCACAACGAAGAGCAGCCCCCGCTCGCCGCAACTAGAGAAAGCCCGCGTGCAGCAACGAAGACCCAACGCAGCCAAAAATAAATTAATTAAGTAATTATTTTAAAAAAAGAATTCTACCGGAGACAGAGGCCTGCAAAACATCTCGCTCTGAAAGCCAACAAGGCTTGGGGACTTCCCTGGTGGCCCAGTGGGTAAGACTCCACGCTCCCAATGCAGGGGGTCCGCGTTCAATCCCTGGTCAGGGAACTAGATCTCGCATGCCTCAACTAAAGATCCCGCATGACACAACCAATATCCCGTGTGCTGCAAACTAAGACCCGGTGCAGCCAAATAAATAAATATTAAAAGAAAAAAAGCCAACAAGGCTTATGTCCATGAGACCCGTACGGCTGTAGTGCACTATGAGACAGTCCTTAAAGGGTCCATGCAGACTCACCATGGCTAACTCAGAGGCAGCAGACAGAAATACCCAGTCTCCCTTGAAAGAGTCCTAATTACTTATCATAATAACTGTGGCCTCAGGGGCGGTCTCCTAATTTAACTCCCATCTAGGGACTGACTGCAATACTCCCCACAGACCCCAGATACCATATTTCTGCTCTCCCTCTGCTTAGGTCCAGGTCGCTGGTATCTCCCAGAAAGGAGCTTGTCAACATGTCTGGCACCCTGGTTTTGGCAGCTACTGCCCAGGGGACACCCCTTGACCATTTTTCTTCGGTCTCCAGTGGGGCCCACACATTGTTCACGAGTCCCAAAGGATTGTAACAAACATATAAACAGTTCGGTGGAATTCCCTGGCAGTCCAGTGGTTAGGGCTCCGTGCTCCCATTGCCGGTGCTCCGGATTCGATCCCTGGTCGGGGAATTCCGAACTACGATCCCGCATGCCATGGCAAGGCCAAAACACAAAACGTGTAAACAGTTCTTAACCAGCTATCCCCTCAGGGCATGTTGCAGAGGCAGCAGACAGAAATGCCCAAGTCTTTCCCTGAATGAGGCCTACTTGCTAATCTTAATAGCTGCAGCCTGAAGGGCAGGCCTCGAATATACCACACATCAAGGGGCAGACTGCAATGCTCTCCAGGGGCAGACTGCAATGCTCTCCAGAGACCCCAGAGCCAGTGGACACTCTGTTTGTGCTCTCCCTCTGCCTTGCTCCAGGTTGCCCGTATCGCCCAGAAAGGACCTTGTGCACACATATGGTGCCCTGGTTTGTGTGCCCAGGGAACGCCCCTTGACCGCCTGGCTCTGGTGGCCAGTGGGGCCTACATTCATGAGTCCCACAGGACTGTAACAAAGAGAGAAACAGTTTTTTACCAGCTATCCCCCCAAGACACAGTGCAGAAGCAGCAGACAGAAACAACCATCTCCCAGTTATCCCCTGAAAGAGGGCTGGCTTCCAACCAGCCTGCTTCTAGATGCTGACTGAGATCTTCCCCTTCGGGACAGTGACAGATCTTAGCACACCCTCAACTGCTAGGAGCCACTAACAAAGAAGTCCTACTCAGACAATCGCAAGGGTTGGAGAGAAAACCTAGAGCTGGGCAGGGTTGAACAATGAATTTCATCTCCTACACAAACCACTCCCTCAAGACTAGGATAGGTGGCAGCTTTATCTAATAGCATAGATACTAACACAGAGAGTCAAGGAAAATTATGAAACAGAGGAAGATATTCAAAATGAAAGAACAAGATACAGACGTACCTTGTTTCATTGCGCTTCACTTTACTGCACTTCACAGATACCATGTTTTTTACAAATTGAAGGTTTGTGGCAACCCTGCATTGCCAGATGATGGCTAACAGTTTTTATCAATAAAGTATTTTTAAATTAAGGTATGTACATTGTGTTTCAGACATAATGCTACTACATGCTTATTAGACTACAGTACAGTGTAAACATAACTTCTATATGCACCGGGACACCAAAAAAACTCATCTGACCCACTTTACTGCATTATTCCCTTTATTGAAGTTCTGGAACCAAACCAGCAATATCTCCAAGGTATGCCTGTAAAACTTCAGAAAAGACCTTAATTAAACAGTAATAAGTGATTTACCTGATAAAGAGTTCAAAATAACAGTCATAAAGGTCAGAAAAGGTCATAACAGTCACTGAGATCAGGAAAACTATGTATGAACAAAGTGAGGATTTCAATCAACAGAAAATAAAACAAAGTACTTAATAGAAATCACAGAGCTAAAGAATACAATAACTGAACTAAAAAATTCAATAGACAGGTTCAACAACAGACTAGATGAAGTGGAAAAAGGATCCAAGAGCTTGAAGACATGGCAGTGGAATTCATACAATCAAAGAAGAAAAAAAAAAAGAATAAAAAAGAGTGAAGATAGCTTAAGGGACTTCCCTAACTTCAGGAAGGAAACAGATACTCAAATTTAGGAAGACCAGAGAGTTTCAAATAAGATGACTCCAAAGAGACCCAAGCCAAGACATTATCGTTAAAGTCTCAAAAGTTAAAGGCAATGAGAGAATTTTAAAAGCATCAAGAGAAAAGCAACTTGTTACCTACAAGGGAACCCCCATAAGACCATCAACAGGTTTTTTGGCAGAAACGTTGCAGTTTCATGATATATTCAAAGTGCTAAAAGAAAAAAAAAAATTGCCAACTAGAATACTCTATCCAGCAAAGTTGTTCTTCAGAATTAAAGGATAAAGAGTTTTCCAGAGAAACAAAAGATGAGGAGTTCAGCACCACTAGACAAGCCTTAAAAGAAATGTTAAAGGGACTTCTTTAAGCCGAAACAAAAGGGTGCCAATTAATAACAGGAAAATATATGAAAGTATAAATCTCACGGTACAGAGAAATACATAGTTAAATTCAGAATGATCTAATGTTCTAATGGTGGTGGGTTAATCACTGAAAGATCTAGTATGAAGGTTAAAAGACAAAAGTAGTAAAAATAGCAATAACTACAGTAATTTGTTAGTGGGTACAGTAAGTCCCCTACATACGAACCTTCAAGCTGCAAACTTTCAAAGGTGCAAACGTGCGTTTGCATGTCCAATCACGTTAGTTCACACGTCTGGCGTACACTGTCACATGCGTACTTCCTTTACAAGTGGTTGTGCTTTTGTGTAACTTACTGTACAGTACTGTATAGAGTACAATAGTACAGTATCTTTATTTCAAGCCCAGGATGTCCAGAAGCAAGCATAAAAGCTGCAGTGATATAGCTGGTACTGCTAAGAAGCAACCAGCTGCTGTACTGTACCACTGTACTTTTCAAGGTACTGTACTGTAAGATTCAAAATGTTTTCGGACTTCCCTCACGGTGCAGCAGTTAAGAATCCGCCTGCCAATGCAGGGGACACAGGTTCGAGCCCTGGTCCAGGAAGATCCCACATGCCGCAGAGCAATTAAGCCTGTGCCCCACAACTACTGAGCCTGTGCTCTAGAGCCCGTGAGCCACAACTACTGAGCCTGCATGCCACAACTACTGAAGCCCGCGTGCCTAGAGCCCGTGCTCCACAACAAGAGAAGCAACCACAATGAGAAGCCCCCGTACCGCAACGAAAAGTAGCCCCCGATCGCCGCACTAGAGAAAGCCCACGCACAGCAACAAAGACCCAAAAGAGCCAAAAATCAAAATAAATAAATAATTTTTTTAAAAAATCTGTTTAAAAATGTTTTCTTTACTTTCTGTTTGTTATTTATTATTTGTGTGAGAAGTATTATAAACCTATTACAGTACGGTACTATATAGCCAATGGTGTTAGTTGGGTACCTAGGTTAACTTTGTTGGACTTATGAACAAATTGGACTTATGAACGTGCTCTCAGAACGGAACTCGTTCGTCTGTAGGGAACTTACTGTACACAAGATAAAAAGATGTAAATTGTGACATGAAAAACATAAAACATTGGAGAGTAAAAATGTAGAGCGTGGGCTTCCCTGGTGGCGCAGTGGTTGGGAGTCCGCCTGCCGATGCGGGGGACGCGGGTTCGTGCCCCGGTCTGGGAAGATCCCACATGCCGCGGAGCGGCTGGGCCTGTGAGCCACGGCCGCTGAGCCTACGCGTCCGGAGCCTGTGCTCCGCAACGGGAGAGGCCACAACAGTGAGAGGCCTGTGTGCCACAAAAAAAGAAAAAAAAAAAAGATGCTCAACCTCACTAACTATCAGAGAAATGCAAATCAAAACTACAACGAGGTATCACCTCACACCAGTCAGAATGGTCATCATCAAGAAGTCTATAAACAATAAATGCTGGAGAGGGTGTGGAGAAAAGGGAACCCTCCTACACTGTTGCTGGGAATGTAAATTGGTACAACCACTATGGAGAATGGTATGGAGGTTCCTTAAAAAACTTAAAAGAGAACTACCATGTGATCCAGCAATCCCACTCCTGGGCATATATTTGGAGGAAACCATAATCCAAAAGGATATATGGACCCCAATGTTCATAGCAGCACTATTTACAATAGCCAAGACACAGAAACAACCTAAATGTCCACAGACAGAGGAATGGATAAAGAAGATGTGGTACATATATACAGTGATATAGTACTCAGCCATAAAGAAGAATGAAATTATGCCATTTGCAGCAACATGGATGGTCCTAGAGATTATCATACTAAGTGAAGTAAGTCAGACAGAGAAAGACAAATATCATATGATATCCCTCATATGTGGAATCTAATTTTTATTTATTTATTTATTTATGGCTGCATTGGGTCTTTGTTGCTACACACGGGCTTTCTCTAGTTCTGGCGAGCGGGGGACACTCTTAATTGCAGTGCGTGGGCTTCTCACAGCAGTAGCCTCTTGTTGCGGAGCACAGGCTCTAGGTGCGCGAGCTTCAGTAGCTGTGGCTCGCAGGGTCCAGAGCACAGGCTCAGTAGTTGTGGCACATGGGCTCAGTTGCTCCACAACATGTGGGATCTTCCCAAGCCAGGGCTCAAACCCATGTCCCCTGCATTGGCAGGCAGACTCTCAAGCACTGCACCACCAGGGAAGTCCCTGGAATCTAATTTTTAAAAGTATGCAAATGAACTTATCTATAAGACAGAAGCAGACTTATAGATATTGAAAACAAGCTTATGATTACCAAAGGGGAAACGTGGTGGGGAGGAATAAATCAAGAGCTTGGGATGAACACACACACACTACTATATATAAGATAGGTAACCAACAAGGACCTACTGTATAGCACAGGGAACCCTACCCAATTATTCTGTGATAACCTATATAAGAAAAGAATCTAAAAAAGAATGAATATATGTATATGTATAACTGAATCACTTTGCTGTACACCTGAAACTAACACAACATTGTAAATCAAGTAAAATCCAGAAAAATTAAAATTTTGAAAAAAAGGAATCTAAGCATACTACTACAGAAGAGCATCAAATCACAAAGGGAGAGAAGTAAGGAATGAAAAGAATTACCAAAAGCCAGAAAACAATGAACAAAATGGAAATTCATCCATACTTATCAACACTTACTTTGAATATCCACAGACTAAATCAGCTAATCAAAACACATAGGGGCTTCCCTGGTGGCGCAGTGGTTGAGAGTCCGCCTGCTGATGCAGGGGACACAGGTTCATGCCCCGGTCCGGGAAGATTCCACATGCCGCGGAGCGGCTGGACCTGCGAGCCATGGCCGCTGAGCCTGCGCGTCCGGAGCCTGTGCTCCGCAACGGGAGAGGCCACAACAGTGAGAGGCCCACGTACCGCAAGAAAACAAACAAACAAACAAAAACACATAGAGCGGCTGCATGGATTTAAAAAACCCAAAACCCAAGTATATTCTGCTTACAAGAGACTCACTGAAATCAGTAAAGGTATCTATGCTTTATTAGACAAAACAGACTTAAAGGCAAAGCTGTAACAAGAGACAAACAAGTTCATTATATAATAATAAAGGGGTCAATTCATGAACAGTATATAACAATTGTAAATATACATGCACACAACATCAGAGCACTTAACAAAATAGTAAAGGCATCAAGAGAGTAATAGGTAACAATTATAGTAGGGGACTTTAACACCCCACTCTCACAAACGGAGAGATCATCCAGACAGAAAATCAATAAGGAAACACCTGGCTCAAAGGACACGTTATTTCAGATGGACGTAACACAATTACAGAGCATTCCATCCAAACGCAGCAGAGTACACATTCTTCAAGCGTATATGAAACATTCTACAGGATAGATCATATGTTCGGCCACAAAACAAGTCTTAATAAATTTACGAATAGTGAAATCGCGTCAAGCATCTTCTCTAACTACAATGGTCTGAAATTAGAAACTAGTTATAAAAAGAAAACTGGAAAATTCACATATATGCGGAGATTAAACAACATGCAACTGAACAACCAATGGGGCAAAGAAGAAATCAAAAGAGAAATTACCTCTCTTGAGGCAAGTAAAAATGGAAACACGATATACCAGAACATAGGGATACAGCAAAAGGAGTTCCACGAGGGGAGTTCACAGCAATAAATACCTACACCAAGAAACAAAGACATCAAATAAACAACCTAACTTCAGGAACCAGAAAAAGAAGAACAAATGAAGCCCGAAGTTAGTAGAAGGAAAGAAATAACAAAGATCAGAATGGAAATAGAGATGAAAAAGACAATAGATAAAGACAACTAAGAGCAAATACATCAAAAATACACCTACACGTGGAACAATTCTCACAGAACATCTACTGAATGCTGGTAGAAGACCTCAGACGTCCAAAAGGCTGAGAAAATCTCCACGTAACTGAAAAAAGAAAAGAAAAGAAAAGAACAGAATTGGGATGGGACCTGTGCCCCTGGAAGGAAGCTGTGAAAGAGGCAAGGTTTCCACATACTGGGAAGTCCCCTCACTGGTGGTGAAATCAGCCAGGACAGAGGGGGAGTACTGGAGCCTCAGAGGAGAGCACAGCAACCAGTTTGCGGAGGGCAAAGCAGAGAGAGATCTGCACACACGGTCAGTGACACCACCCAGCACTCCCCAGCCTGAGATGCTCATCCACTGGCGTGGGATGGGGCTGGGTGCTGAGGCTCGGGCTTCGGAGGTCAGACCTGGGAAAGGGATTGGGGTTGGCTGCATGGAGACAGCCTGGGGGGGCTAGGGTGTGGTGCACCACAACAAAGGGAGTATGGGAAGAAGACTGGGACTGACAGACAGGAAAGTCGCCATTGCTAGGGGGCTCGCAAGGAGAGGGGAGGGACTGCCATAGGAGCTTCTTTCTCTGCCCACTCTCAGGTGGCAGGGCACAGCCTGCACAAACTCCGGAGTATGGGCACAAGCTGCTGCTGCCATCCTGAACTCCAGAGGTGGGTGTGGACCACTGCCACCAACAAGGGTTCAGAGACCAGGTGCCGACCACTGCCCCCACCTCCCCAGGAGTGCGCATGGCCCACCACCACCAAGGGTGCCACGGCTGGGTGCCAACTGCTGCCCCCACCTCCCCGGGAGCATGCCCTGTGACCAGGTGCCAACCATTGCCACCGCCTCCCCAGGAATGCATGTAGCCTGCCCCCGCTGAGGGTCCTGGGACCAGGCGTCAACTGCTGCCCCCATCTTCCCAGAAGTGCATCCTGTGACCAGGCACCAACCACTGGCCCCCACCTTCCCAGGAATGTGCATGGGCTGTGCACCTGCACACCCCCTATCAACGGAATAACGGCCAGCGCATGCTGAGGAAAGAGATGGCAAGCAACCAAACCAAAGTCAGCCCTCATGCCAAGACAATATTAAACCCACACAAGCTAGGCAGGGATGCTTCCACATATAAACAGTCCTCTAAGACTACAGTAGAAAACTGTTTCTCCTAAATGCACAGAATAAGAGAAATGTAAGTAAAATGAAGAAGCAGAGGAACCACTCCCAGTTAAAAGACCAAGAGAATTCCCCTGAAGGAGCAAACAATGAAACAGACCTCTTCAGCCTAACAGACACCAAGTTCAAAAAGGAGGTAAGGAAAATACTGAAGGAATTAAGAAAGGCTAACGACAGAAATGCAGATTACTGTAAAAAGGAACTAGAAACTATAAGGAGGAGCCAAGAAAAAACAGAAAACTCATTTGCCGAGACAAAAGCTGAGCTAAAAGCAGTGAACAGCAGATGAATAATGCAGGAGAAAGAACAAGTGATCTGGAAGATAGAATGGAAATTACCCAATCAAAACAGCAGAGAGAAAGACAAATGAAAAAGAAGATGAAAGCAATATAAGAGACTATGGGATAATATGAGGCATACCAGTCTACGCATCATAGGGATTCCAGAAGGAGAAGAAAAAGGGGATTAAAAATGTATTTGAAGAAATTATGGCTGAAAACTTCCCAGACCTAAAGAAGGAAACAGATATCCAGACACAGGAAGCACAGAGGGTCCCAAACAAGATGAACCCAAACAGACCTACACCAAGACATACTGTAATAAAAATGGCAAACGTTAAAGGAGAGGATTCTAAAGGCAGCAAGAGAAAAACAAAGAGTTAATTACAACAGAAACCCCGTAAGGCTACCAGCTGATTTCTGTACAGAAACACCGCAGACCAGGAGAGAGTGGCAAAATATACTCAAAGTCTTGAAAGGGAAAAAAATCTGCAACCTGCAATACTCTACCCAGCAAGATTATCATTTAGAATAGAAGGAGAAATAAAGAATTTCTCCGACGAGCAAAAACTAAAAGAATACAGCAACACTAAACCTATCCTAAAAATAATATTGAAAGGTCTTCTCTAAAGAGAAAAGAAGCAAGAAGATAAAGGAAGGAGGAAATCACAATTGGAAAGTCACTTAAGCCAGTATATAGATCAAAAAGGAAAAAAAACCTATTTGTAAAAGCAGTAACAAACAGAAGGAACAGCAAAAGGATAAACATGAAAATGTAAAAAAGGATATCAAAATCATAAAATGTGGGGAAGGAGAGTAAAAAATGTAGATTCTTTTTTTTTTTTTTTTACCATGTGTTTGAGCCTATATGACTATCAGGCTAAAGTAAAGAGACATAGGACGGGGTTAACATACTTGAAAAACAGGGCAACCACAAATCAAAAGCATACAGTAGAGTCACAAAAACCAAAAAGAAAAGAACACAAGCATAAAATAAAAGGAAATCATCAAACCACAAAAAGAAAAACAAAAAGAACAGAACAAAGAAGAAACACAAAATCAACTGGAAAACAAGGGTTAAAATGGTAATAAATACATATGTATCAATAATTACTTTAAATATCAATGGACTGAATGCTCTAATCAAAAGACAGGGAGTGGCAGACTGGACAAAAAAACAAGAGCCTACAATATGCTGCCCACAAGAG
Source organism: Lipotes vexillifer (assembly GCF_000442215.2). Taxonomy (NCBI): domain Eukaryota; kingdom Metazoa; phylum Chordata; class Mammalia; order Artiodactyla; family Lipotidae; genus Lipotes; species Lipotes vexillifer. Next base: position 1,902,870 of record NW_006784469.1, read on the forward strand.
ACCCACCTTAGGGCAAAGGACACACAAAGATTGAAAGCGAGGGGATGAAAAAAGATATTTTATGCAAACGGAAATAACAAGAAAGCAGGAGTCGCAATACGCATGTCAGACAAACTAGACTTTAAAACAAAGGCCATAAAGAAAGATAAAGAAGGACACTATATAATGATAAAAGGATCAATACAAGAGGATATATGCACACGTCAACATATATGCACCAAATATAGGAGCACCCAAGTACGTAAAATAAATACTAACAGATATAAATGGAGAAACTGACGGGAATACAATAATGGTAAGAGACTTTACCACTCTACTCATGTCAATGACCTTCTAGACAATGACCTTCTAGACAGAAAATAAATAAGGCAATAGAGCAGTTAGACTTGATATTTTCAGGACATTACATCCAAAACAACCAGAATACACATTCTTTTCAAGTGCACATGGAACATACTCTGGGACTGACCACATACTAGGGCACAAAACTAACCTCAACAAATTTAAGAGTACAGAAATTATTGCAAGCATCTTCTCTGACCACAATGTCGTGAAACTAGAAATCAAGCACAGGAAAAGAAATGAGAAAAAAATGATTACATGGACACTAAACAACATGCTATTAGAAAACCAAAGGGTCAATGAGGAAATCAAAAAGGAAACGAAAAAATACCTTGAGACAAATGACAATGAAAACAAAACCACACAAAATCTATGGCAAAAGCAGTTCTTAGAGGGAAGTTCATAGTGATACAGGCCTTCCTCAATAAACAAGAACAATCTCAAATGACAACCTAACCTACTACCTAAAAGAATTAGAAAAAGAAGAACAGACAAAACCTAAAGTCGGCAGAAAAAAGGAAATAATAAAGATCAGAGAGGAGATAAATAAAACGGAGATTTAAAAAAAACAATAGAAAAAGTCAATAAAACCAAGAGCTGGTTCTTTGAAAGAGTAAACAAAATTGACAAACCTCTGGCCAGGCTCACCAAGAAGAAAAGAGAGAGAACCCAAATAAACAAAATAAGAAATCAGAAGGGAGAAATCTCAACCAATACCGCAGAAATAAACAAAACCATAAGAGAATACTATGAACAATTATATGCCAACAAACTTGACAACCTAGAAGAAATGGACTTTATAGAAACATACAGCCTGCCAAAACCGAAACAAGAAGAAATAGAGAACTTGAACAGACCAATAACTACAAGTGAAACAGAATCTGTAATTTTAAGAATTCCCCGCAAACAGAAGTGCATGACCAGGCGGCTTCACAGGCGAACTCTACCAAACACACAAGAAAAACTTACACCGATCCTTCTCAAACTCTTCCAAAAGACTGAAGAGAAGGGAACACTCCCAAAGACATTCTGTGAAGCCACCATCACCCTGATACCAAAACCAGACAAAGACACCACCAAAAAATAAAATTTCAGGCCAATAACTTTGAGGAGTACAGATGCAAAAATTCTCAACAAAATATCAGCAAACCGAATCCAACAACACATAAAAAAGATCATACACTATGACCTAGTGGGATTCACCCCAAGTTCACAAAGGATAGTTCAACATATGCAAATCAATCAATGTAATACACCACATTAACAAAAGAAAAATATGATCATCTCGAGAGATGCAGAAAAAGCATTTGACAAAATTCAACATCCATTCATGACAGAAACTCTTACCAAAGTGCTTAGAGAGTGAACATATCTCAACGTAATAAAAGTCATTTATGCAAAACCCACAGCCAATATAATACTCAACAATGAAAAGGTGAAAGGCTTCTCACTAAAATCTGAACCAAGACAAGGATGCCCACTCTCACCACTTCTTTTCAACATAGTACTGCAAGTCCTAGCCACATCAATCAGACAAGAAAAAGAATAAAAGGTACCCAAATTGGAAGGGAAGATGTAAAATTGTCATTATATGCAGATGACACGATACTATACATAGAAAACCCTAAGGACTCCACACAAAAACTACTAGATCTGATAAATGAATTCAGAAAAGTAGCAGGATACAAGATTAACATTGATAAATTGGTTGCATTTCTTTACACTAACAATGAAATATCAGAAAGGGAATGTAAAAAAAAAAAAAAAAAATCCCTTTTAAAATCTCACCCAAAAAAATAAAATACCTAGGAATAAACCTGACCAATGAGGTGAAAAACTTTACGCTGAGAACTATAAAACATTAATAAAGGAAATTAAAGAGGATTCAAAGAAATGGAAAGATATCCCATGCTCTTAGATTGGAAGAATTAATATAGTTAAAATGGCCATACTACCCAAAGCAATCTACAGATTTAATGTGATCCCTATCAAATTACTCATGACATTTTTCACAGAACTAGAGCAAGTAATCCTAAAATTTATATGGAACCATAAAAGACCCAGAATTGCCAAAGCAATCCTGAGGAAACAGAAACAAAGCAGGAAGCATAACTCTCCCACACTTCAAACAATACTGCAAAGCTACAGTAATCAAAACGGTGTGGTATTGGTACAAAAACAGATATACGAATCAATGGAACAGAACAGAGAGCCCAGAGATAAACCCATGCACCTACGGTCGACTAATCTTTGACAAAGGCATGAATATACAATGGGGAAAAAAAACTGTCTCTTCAGCAACTGGTGCTGGGAAAGTTGGACAGCTGCATGTAAATCAATGAAGTTAGAACACACCCTCACGTCATGCACAAAAATAAACTCAAAATGGCTTAAAGACTTAAACATAAGAAATGACACCATAAAACTCTAGAAGAGAGCAGAGGCAAAACATTCTTTGACATAAATCGTACCAATGTTCTCTTAGGTAAGTCTTTCAAGGCAACAGAAATAAAAACAAAACTAAACAAGTGGGACGTAAAAAAACGTACAAGCGTTTGAACAGTAAAGGAAACCATACAAAAAAGAAAAGAAAAGACAATCTACAGAATGGGAGAAAATATTTGCAAATGATGCTGACAAGGGCTTAATCTCCAAAATATACAGACAGTTCATACAACTCAATAACAAAAAAACCAAACAACCAAATCAAAAAACGGGCAGAAGATCTAAATAGACATTTCTCCAAAGAAGACATACAGATGGCCAATAGGCCCATGAAAAGATGCTCAATATCGCTAATTATTAAAGAAATGCAAATCAGAACTACAATGAGGTACCACCTCACACCAGTCGGAATGGCCATCATTAAAAAATCTACAAATAACAAATGCTGAAGAAGGTGTGGAGAAAAGGGAACTTGCCCACACTGTTGGTGGGAATGTAAGTTGGTGCAGCCAGTATGGAGGCTCCTCAGAAAACTAAAAATAGAATTACGATATGATCCGGCGAGCCCACTCCTGGGCACATACCCAGACAAAACTATAATTCAAAAAGATACGGGCTTCCCTGGCGGCACAGTGGTTAAGAATCCACCTGCCAATGCAGGGGACACGGGCTCGAGCCCTGGTCTGGGAGATCCCACATGCCGTGGAGCCACTAAGCCCATGTGCCACAACTACTGAGCCTGTGCTCTAGAGCCCACAAGCCACAACTACTGAAGCCTGCATGCCTCGAGCCCGTGCTCTGCAACAAGAGAAGCCACCACAATGAGAAGCCCGTGCACTGCAACGAAGAGTAGCCCCTGCTCACCACAACTAGAGAAAGCCCGCGTGCAGCAATGAAGACCCAATGCAGCCAAAAGTAAATTAAAAAAAAAAAAGATACATGCACCTCTATGTTCATAGAAGCACTATTCACAATAACAAAACATGGAAACAACCTAAATGTTCATCGACAGATGAATGGATAAAGAAGATGTGGTACATACACACAATGGAATACTACTCAGCCATAAAAAAGAACGAAATAGTGCCAGAACAAAATAGTGCCATTAGCAGCAACTTGGATGCACCTAGAGATTATCATACTAAGTGAAGTAAGTCAGAAAGAGAAAGACAGGTCCCATATGATATCACTTACATGTAGAATCTAAAATATGGCACAATGAATCTATCTACAAAACAGAAACAGACTCGCAGACCCAGAGAACAGACCTGTGGTTGCCAAGGTGGAGGAGGGGGAGGGAGAAGGATGAACTGGGAGTTTGGGGTTAGTAGATGCAAACTATTACATTTAGAATGGATAGACAACAAGGTCCTTCTGTATAGCACAGGGAACTATATCCAGTGTCCTGGGATAAACCACAATGGAAAACAATATAAAAAAGAATGTATCTATGTGTGTGGCTGAGTCACTTCGCTGTACAGCAGAAATTATCACAACATTGTAAGTCAACTCTATGTCAATTAAATAAATAAATAAATAAAATGCCCATACTAACCAAAGCAATCTACAGATTCAATGCATTCCCCATCAAAATTCCAATGGCACTTTTCACAGAAACAGAATACACAATCCTAAACTTTGTATGGAACCACAGAAGACCCTGAGTAGCTAAAGGAATCTTGAGAAGAACAGAACTGGAGGCATCATATGCCCTGACTTCAAACTGTATTACAAAGCTACAGTCATCAAAACAGTATGGTACTGGCATAAAAGCAGACACATAGAATGGACATCATCAAAAAGTCTACAAACAGGGCTTCCCTGGTGGCGCAGTGGTTGAGAATCTGCCTGCCAATGCAGGGGACACAGGTTCGAGCCCTGGTCTGGGAGGATCCCACATGCCACGGAGCAACTAGCCCCGTGAGCCACAATTACTGAGCCTGCGCGTCTGGAGCCTGTGCTCTGCAACGAGAGGCCGCGATAGTGAGAGGTCGGCACACCGCGATGAAGAATGGCCCCCCGCTTGCCGCAACCAGAGAAAGCCCTCACACAGAAATGAAGAGCCAACACAGCCATAAATAAATAAATAAATAAAATTTTTTTTAAAAAAGGCAAAATTCCTTTAAAAAAAAAAAAAGTCTACAAACAATAAATGCTGGAGAGGGTGTGGAGAAAAGGGGACCCTCCTACACTGTTGGTGGGAATGTAAATTGATACAACCATGATGAAGAACAGTATGGAGGTTCCTTAAAAAACTAAAAATAGAATTACCATATGATCCAGCAATCCCACTCCTGGGTATATCTGGAGAAGACCACAATTCGAAAAGATACATGAACCCCAATGTTCACAGCAGCACTGCTTCCAATAGCCAAGACAAGGAAGCAACCTAAATGGCCATCGACAAAGGAATGGATAAAGAAAATGTGGTACATATATACAATGGAATATTACTCAGCCATAAAAAAGAATGAAATAATGCCAATTGCAACAACACAGATGGACCTAGAGACTGTTATACTGAGTGAGGTAAGTCAGAGAAAGACAAATATAGTATAATGTCACTTATATGTGGAATCTAGAAAAATGGTACAGATGAACTTATATGCAAAGCAGAAAAAGATTCACAGATGTAGAAAACAAACTTATGGTTTACCAAGGGGGGAAGGGGGATGGGATGAATTGGGAGATTGGGACTGACATATAAACACTACTATATATAAAATAGATAACTAATAAGAACCTACTGTATAGCACGGGAAACTACTCAATACTCTGTAATGATCTACATGGGAATAAAATCTAAAAAAGAGTGGATGTATATGTATAACTGATTCACTTTGCTATACAGCAGAAACTAACACAACACTGTAAATCAACTACACTCCAATAAAAATTAATTTAAAAATAAAACTAAAAAAATTAAAAATAAAAAAGTATACAATGAACTTATTTACAAAACAGAAACAGACTCGAAAACAAATTTATGGTTACCAAAGGGGACAGGTGAAGGGTGGGATAAATCAGGAGTTTGGGATTAGCAGATACATACCACTGTATATAAAGTAATCAATAAGGACCTACTGTATAGCACAGGGAACTCAATATTCTGTAATAACCTATATGGGAAAAGAATCTGTAAAAGAATGGATATATGTATAACTAAATCACTTAGCTGTACACCTGAAACTAACACAACATTGCAAACCAACTCTAATATAAAATAAAAATTAAATTAAAAGAAAACAGACACGTAGATCAATGGGGAAAAATAGAGAGCCCAGAAATAAACTCATACACATATGGTCAATTAATTTACAACAAAGGAGCCAAGAATATACCATGGGAAAAGGACAGTCTCTTTAATAAATGGTGCTGGGAAAACTGGACAAATGCATGCAGAAGAATGGACCAATATCTTACACCATACACACACAAAAATCAACTCAAAATGGATTAAAGACTTGAATGCGAGACCTGAAACCATAAAACTCCCAGAAGAAAACATAGGGGGTAAGCTACTTGACATTCCTCTGGCAATGATTTTTTGAAGTTTACACCAAAAGCAAAAGCAACAAAAGCAAAAATAAACAAATGTAAGTACAGTCAAAGTAAAAAGCTCCTGCACAGCAAGAGAAACTATCAACAAAATGAAAAGGTAACCTATAGAATGGGAGAAATATTTGCTAAATCATATAACTGACAAGTAATTAACATTCGAAATATACAAAGAACGTAAACCACTCAACAGCAAAAAAGAAAAAAAGTCCGATTTTAAAATGGGCAGGAGATCTCAACATACATTTCTCCAAATATGACATACAGATGGCCAAAAGGTACATGAAAAGGTGCTGAACATCACTAATCATCAGGAAAATACAAATCAAAACCACAATGAGATACCATCTTACACCCTGTTAGAATGGCTATTATCAAAAAGACAAACAGTTGGGCTGGTCAGAAAGACAGCAATGCCCTGAGGCTGTTCTCCAGGGGAAGGTTTGAAGAACAGGCAGTAATGGTCTCCCAGGACGAATTCTAGACACGTCGCTGCTGCCAGGAAGACTGGGCCTCCTTTGGGAAGAGTGGTTGCAGCAGCAGCGCCTGGCGTCTGATTCTGCTGCTCACCGCATCCCAGCTCACCCTCTCCTGGCCCCTCTTTCTGGACCTGCAGTTACTCCCTCCAAAACAGGGGAGTGAACTGCGCACCCATGGGCCACACGTTCTCTGAAATATTCTGATACCATATACTATATGAACTGAGTCCAGTTTTCTGTTCATTTTGAAATCACATTTGTATAAGTATTCATTTTCGATTGCAACCTAAGAAGACTCATCTCTCCAATTTGCAAATATGCCAAACTGCCACGAACATTTTAAGCATTTTAAACAAACACAAATTATTCCTAAATTCAACAACAATAGAAAGTATTAAAACCATGAGTTAGGTTTACTTCACCATTTCTCTGTTTCCTTCTGAAGTTCCTAGGCTTTCAAAGACTTACTTGGTAAGGCAGAGCTTCTCAGTGGTGTACTCCTCAGGTGTCCCAGTAGTGTCGAGGTCTTAAACCTTGCAGTCTTGGGGATGGCCGGATAGAGCCTGGAACCTTCAGCCTCCTGCAGTCGACCAAGGATGCCCTACAATTAAAAATCAATTTCTCTGTATGCCATGATGTGAAAATAGTTGGGAAACACTGCATGGAGGGAATACTTTTACCAATAATGAGAGTTGAGGTTACCGGTTCAATTCATGTCCATACTGAAAGTAAACATCCTAGGCATGTTGACAATTTAATCAGTCAGGAATCTGTGGCTAAGATGGGTAACTCTTCTTATGCCACAGGAGAGACACATTCCATCCCTTTTTAGAGTCAATATGACAACAGGGGGACTCCAAGCCACATAGGAAGTTTTTGCATACACTCTTCACAAACTGTGCTCCTGGGTTACGCTTAGCCCTTCACCCGTGCGGGTAACTGCCAGCAGCCCCTACACCAGGGCTCTCGTGGTCCTAGTTCACTGCCCTCACTCATGGTTTACTCTAGTCATCTTGACTTAAGTATTAATAAAACCCTTTCAATCTCAAAAACGCCCTGGTTAGTAGCATAAATGATCTGGTCATCCTACGTATCACCAGGTTGCCTCTAACTTCCTTCAACCATTTAAGTGTTTCTCTGTAGAGATACTATTGGCATTTGAGTTGGGGCAATTCTGCATCGTGCACGATCCTCCCTCATTTCGTAGTTCTCCCAGTCATTGTGAAGACAAAGCCCCCCTCCACACATCTCCAAAGGCCTCCTTGGGAAGCGGTAGAGAATTACTGGTTCTCCTTCCAGCCTGAATACAGGCTGTATTCTTTTCACATTCTCCCTAACTGGCACGCTCCAGCTCTAAGAAAGATTTGAATGGCATTAGTTCTTGCATACTTTTCCTATTTTGTCCAACTTTCTAGTCACTTCTCTAAAGTAACTTAGTAACACCACCCCTGATGAAAACACTGACCATCTTATAAAAAACAGCAAATAAAGAGATGTGGTTTTGTTTGTTTGTTTGTTTGTTTTTTTGCGGTACGCGGGCCTCTCGCTGCTGTGGCCTCTCCCGTTGCGGAGCACAGGCTCCGGACGCGCGGGCTCAGCGGCCATGGCTCACGGGCCCAGCCGCTCCGCGGCATGTGGGATCCTCCCGGACCGGGGCACGAACCCGTGTCCCCTGCATCGGCAGGCGGACTCTCAACCACTGCGCCACCAGGGAAGCCCCAAAGAGACGTTTTTCACAAGTGGAGAAAGAAGCTATCTCCATTTATGTGCATTCATTTAAACGTTAACATCTGACCTCTTAGTGTGTTTTCAGCTTGTACATGCTTCCAGTGGATACTGCAGTGCACCAGCCACATCCCCTCTTGTCTTCGGGGCCAGGACACCCACACCCCAGCTTCTGAGAATATCAGCTGCTGACGGCTCACAGCTCTGGCCCTCTCTGGGCATTGCCTTCAGCTACAGGGGACTGTCTTGCCCAAGGTAACACCACCTCTTGCGGGGGAAGAGCCTGGGCCAATAACCGGCTGATTCAATGATACAGAGACTCGGTCCCCCTTACCTCAGTTGGGGACGATTCTGAAGGGCCATCCCAGCTCCAGAGCACCCTGTGGGATCCGCTGAAGCCTTAGCTGTAAGCACAACACAGCTCAACTTCTCTGCCCCGCCTACCTTCCGGACCTCCTTCAGGTGTATCCCCCATGAGCACTCCCCAGTAAACCTTCTGCAGGTGAGCAATCCCAGTAAACTTTCTGCAGATGAGTACTCCATCTGCAGACAATACTCCATCTCCGAGGCTGTTTCCAGGGAGCCTTGTCTAAAATGTGGCTCTTAGTTTCACTGCGAAAGAGTTGCAAAGCAAGAGGAGAGCAACCTAAGCCATTCTATCTGTCTCTCCATCCTGCTGCCTACTGCAGCCAGACTGTCCCTTCATCTGCTTCTAGCCGTCAGCCTAGGCTTTTTCACTCACTGCTGCCTTCTTACTCTTCCAGGCTTCATCTGTCCGGTCACGCTCCACCCATCAGTATCTTTTCCTCCCTCCATACCGGGCTGAATCACCCTCCTTCTCCACTCTCGGTTACTTTCATCAAAATGCTTGTGTGGGGACTTCCTGGCGGTCCAGCGGTTAAGACTCTGCGCTTCCAGTGCAGGGGGCACAAGTTCGATCCCTCGTCTGGGAACTATGATCCCGCATGCCACGCGGTGCGGTCAAGAAAAAAAATGCTTGTGTATGATGTACGTGCTTATATTTTTACAAGTAGCCCATCCCCCCGTGGCATGCCCCAAGGCTCACTCATTGAGCCTCTTATCTATAACCGTGGATGCTACTTTGGTGATCTCCTTCAGCCTCAGGGCTATAAATACCTTCAATAGGATGATGACTCCAGGACTTGTATCTCTAGCCAGAACTTCATCCATGAACTCCGTATGTGTACATCCAGCGGCTTCCTCAACATCTCCACTTGGAGGTCTAACAGTTTTCTGTAACTCACCATGTCTGAAACTGACTCCTCATCTACCCACTACCAGCACGTCCCTGCCACGACCAAAAACATGCTCTATCCTGGCCATTAATGGCAACTCCATCCTTCCAGTGGCTCAGGCCGAAAGCCTTGAAGTCATCCTTGACTCCGTTTCCTTCATGCTCACATCCATTCCATGAGCAAACCCTCTTGTTCCTCCCTTCAAAACATATCTAGAATCTGGCAACTTCTCCCCGTCTCTGCTTCCACTGCTCTGGTTGGAGACATCGTAATGACGCTGCCGAATCATTACAATAGCTTTCAGCTGGTCTCCCAACTCCCACCCTTGCTTCCTTCGGTGTATCCTCGACACAGGGTTTTCCTGTTAAGGCATAATCAGATCTGGTCCGTCCTTGCCTTAAAACACACAATGGCTCCCCATGCCAGAGTAAAACCCAGCACCCTTCTAGCGGCCGACAAGGTTCTACACAACCTGGCCCGAACCCCTCTGCTTTCACCTCTGCTACTCTT
>NW_006784469.1:1913194-1918510 GCF_000442215.2 Lipotes vexillifer
TCCCCTCGTTCACTCTGCTCCATCCACTTACCGCCACCCGTTTCTCAAACTCACCAGCCAGTTCTGACCTCGAGGCCTTCATGCTGGCTGCTTCTTCAGCCCCACATGCTCTCCCCCAGATGCCTGTCTTGCTGGCTTGCTCACCTCCGTGAGGTCCTCACTCAGAATACACCTTGTTGAAACAAATTTCTGGGAATTCCCTGGCGGTGAAGTGGTTAAGACTCCAGGCTTCCACTGCAGGGGCTGAGGGTTCAATCCCTGGTCGGGGAACTAAGATCCCACATGGTCTGTGGCTCGATCCAAAAAAAAAAAAGACAAATTTCCAGGCCCAAGATGGAACCGCTCCCACCTCGGGTGCCACGTGCCACGTCAGCCAACCAAAACTTAGATCACTTTGTGCCATATATACACTATTGATACTATGTATAAAATAGATAACTAATGAGAACCTACTGTATAGCACAGGAAACTCTACTCAGTGCTCTGTAGTGACCTAAATGAGAAGGAGATCCAAAAAAGAGGGGATATATGTATACGTACAGCTGATTCACTTTGCTGTACGGCAGAAACTAACACAACGTTGTAAACCAACTATACTCCAATAAAAATTTTAACAGAAAAAGATCACTTTGTGTCCCTGCAAATGTGCCACTTAACCAGAAACACAGTCCACCCAGTCAGCCAATCCCGAAACGCCAAGCCAACTCTGGGCTCTATACTTATTTCTTTGTTCCTTATTCTTTATGCTGTAAAAGCTTCCTGCCTCCTGCCTCATTTTGTGTTTCTCTGGGCTCTTGGGCACAGATACTGCCCACTTCATGAAGGTTAAAATTTGTGCGTGTCGCCTAAATTATCTTCTTTAATCATTCTTAACAACCTTCTCAAACCTATCCTAGCCACTATTAGAATTGCAACCCCAAACACTACCCTTCCGTTTCCCCACTTTATTTGTCTGCGTTACGTTTATTATCAGCTGGCATACTACGGTTCTTTACTTCTATATTTTGTGTATTATCTCTCTCCCCCAGCTAGAATGTAAAGTTTGTGAGGGATATGCATCAGTTTTGTTCACTATGATATCCCAGAGCACCTAGAACTCCTGACACATAGAATGTGCTCCGAGTGAATAAACTAACTTGGGAGGAGAGAAGGACACAGGAAAGTGGCATTTAGGGACGTCACATACCAGCTTTTCTTTGCTGGTCATTTGTCATGTTCTTTTTGTGGAGTGGTGTTCAGAGCTCCAGGATGAAGGAGACAGCCCAGGGACACTGCAGCAGAGTGTCAGAGGCATGGCTGCTTTGGAAATAAGATCCTAAAAGAAAGAAATAAGGGAGCTGGAATTTGATACAAAATGGAGGAAAACAACTAACTGGGGTGATTTAACATCTTACGTTGAAGAAGCTGACCAGTGGTTCTCTAGCTCTACTGAAGAAAGAGCAACAACAACAAAAAGAAAGAGTTTCAATCATGGCTTATAAGCTAAGAATATGGGATTATAAAAAAGGAAGAATTCAGTAACGACCACCCTGGCTAAATAACTAACTACTGGGCGCAGTGCCTTGATCTTCCTCTGGAGGTGTTTGTAGGAGAACAGATTCCCCTTCAAGTCTGGTCCTACCTGATAGCAGTGTAGGCAGGGTAAAAGCAAAAAACAAGAGGGTATAATGGCTTCAAAACCTTCCTTTCCTCTGACCCTCTGGCTTCTCATTCACTGTCTTATTTGGCTGAATGTCTAAGCCTGGACTTTGTCACATATGGTAGGACATCCCACCCCAAGTCACAAGATAGTTAGCACCCTATGGTCCATTCTGGCTCTTTTTGCACCGTCAAACAACGTTAAATTGTTCCTTAAATCTTTCCTCAACCTCCTACCCTCTCACCACATTTCTCTTAAAAACATTTTAGTATCCTAAAACTGCAGAAAATACCCAGATATAATTGTACAAAACCTGACTTATTTATATCCATGCTACATATAACAATCATCAGTTAAACACTGTAACTGTAAAGTAGGTGTTTATATCTTAAGGGACTTTTTCAACTCTAAAAGCACACTAGTCTAAACAGTTGTATCAGCATTCATAAAATAAGCATTTACCGGGTTTCTACTTCAGGCCAGGCACTTAGGGTATGAAGTTAAAAGGTGGGTCGTGTGAGCCCCCTTGTCTCTAGAGGAGCCAGGCGAGAAATAATTGTCACAGGTCATGATATAAGGCTCACACAAATTAAGTGGTAGCACAGGAGGGTGTACCTCATGCACCCCAATGTTCATTGCAGCGCTATTTACAATAGCCAGGACATGGAAACAACCTAAGTGTCCACTGACAGACGAATGGATAAAGAGGACGTGGCAGATATATACAATGGAATATTACTCAGCCATAAAAAGGAACGAAATTGTGTCATTTGTACAGACGTGGATGGACCTAGACACTATCATACAGAGAGAAGTCAGAAAGAAAAAAACAAATATCGTACATTAAAGCATATATGTGGAATCTAGAAAAATGGTACAAATGAACCTATCTGCAGGGCAGGAATAGAAAGACACATAGAGAATGGACGTGTGGACACGGAGTGGGGGTGGTAAGGGGAAGGTGGGATGAATTGTGAGATTAGGTTTGACATAAATACACTGCCATCTGTAAAATAGATAGCTAGTAGGAACCTGCTGTATAACACAGGGAGCTCAGCTCGGTGCTCTGTGATGGCCTAGTTGGGTGGGATGGGGGGGACGGAGGTCCAAGAGGGAGGGGATATGTGTATGCGCGTGACTGATCCACTTCGCTGTGCGGCAGAAACTAACACAGCATTGTAAAGCAATTATACTACAATAAAAAATTTTTTTTTATTTAAAAAAAGGAGGGTAGGGCTTCCCTGGTGGCGCAGTGGTTGGGGTCCGCCTGCCGATGCAGGGGACACGGGTTCGTGCCCCGGTCAGGGAGGATCCCACATGCCGCGGAGCGGCTGGGCCCGTGAGCCATGCGCGCTGAGCCTGCACGTCCGGAGCCTGTGTTCCGCAAGGGGAGGAGCCACAGCAGTGAGAGGCCCGCGTACCGCCAAAAAAAAGGTGGGTATACCAAGCAAGTAGGGGGAATCAGGCAAAATTTCATAGAGAAAATCCCTACAATGGATCAAATCATTACATTTGCAAGCACTATGCTAATATCCTTTCATGTGTTTTGCTTGAAAAAGACCTTTTCAATTAATTTGATTTTCAGAGTAAATTAATGTTCCCTGCAGTGTATGATGGTCATGAAAAGATCCTGTATGGAATTGGCAGCCAGATGTCTAACAGAGTAACATGCAGCCCAAGGATTATTAACTGCCAATTAAAAATTCCATATTTCTGGTCACATTTAACAAAGATTATTTACCAGACAAGCATGACTACAAGCAGCTTGAATCCACCAACTGAAAAGAGCACGTGCCATACAACAAAACACACACAGTAGGTCCTAATTAATTTTTGGTTTGATTTCATCCTTATATAAATAAGTCAACAAATTAAATACATAATACATTCATGTGTCTGATAGATTTGTATGACCCCCCCTTTTATTGAAAAGGCAGTATATTTGGAGCTTTCTATTAAACACAGCAGATTTGCAAACTCAAAAAATTAAGCAGAGAAGAAATGAAAGATTCATATTAATAGTAAGAATTGTTATGCTAATTGTGAGTTATTTATGCTCTGTACTATTTTTTGCTTTCTACTGAACAGTCATTATCTTACTCCATGTTTCTCTTTCAAATCATTTGGAAAATACAAATGAAGAAGCTGAATAAGGAGATATGCTTCGACATCTGCATTCTCCAGTGTCAAATTAAAGTGACCGTGTTAAGTCCTGCCCAACTCAAAAACAAGTAGAGTTACAAAAGTTTCTTTGAAAGATGATGCAGTCAGGAGAAGCTAGGTTGGGCTGAAATAACAAACAGACCCTACAATCTCAGTTGCTAAACTCAACAAAGGTTTCTTTCTAGTCTACATCACAGTTCAGGGACCAGGCTCCTTCCATCTTGCAACTCCAGCGTTTCGGAAGTCTTCGAGTTCAGCCACATGAACCGGTGAATGAGAATACGCAGAAGGCACATTTGTGAAAGACACGCATGATTTCTGTTCATATTTACATTGGCCAGAATTCAGTCACAATTTCCCAACCGAACTGGAAGGACAGCTAAGAAATATAGTTTTTCTGAGTACCCGGGAAAAGGAAACGTACTGGCGAACATCTAGCCAGTATTAGACACAGAGGGAAAGAACCTAAAACACATTTTTTTATCGACGCAATATTATATATTATGATTAGGTTCCCAAATCAACCCGCCCAAAATGCAACTGAAGCACATTGCTAATAGAGTAAGTCCTCAGTGACTTAAATGTCAACCTCTCTGGCCATCTTGTCTACCAGGACCAAGGTTGAAACTCATTAAGAGTCATAACAGAGGTTCAGCATTCTCCACATTCATTTGGCCTACTTATAGTAAGTACTGTTCTAAGCACTAAAAAAACAAAGATAAGATCTAGTTATTGCTCTCACTGGCAATGATGAAACTAATCTTGTCAGACCAAGATAAGAGCCAAGGTGCTTTCAGGAACTACAGATAAATCAGTGTGGCCAAAACAGAGTGGAAGACTGGTGCAGCAAGGGCCAAAGACAAAGGCCCTGTGTGCCACTGCTGACAACAATTCAGGCCTTAAAGAGGAATCGTGGAAGGAATTGAAGCACAGGAGTAACACAACCAGATGAGTACTTTTGAAAGACCACTCAGATTGCCTGCTGCCTAAAAAAATGGACTAGCACAGCATACAGAGAGGGCTGTAGCTACTACACAGCTTTTGTCCTCAAGGACATTCTGTAAACTTGAACGTTTTGACATGGGGTAATTGTGAAGCAGTATAAAATGCAAATCATTAGACATCCTCTTTCCATTTTCAAAATGAAAACTGCTTCGTTGCCTTTTCCTTCTTATTGTATGCTCATTGTGAAATATTTAGACAATACAAAGAGGTATAAAGGAAAAGTAAACAACACCCATAATCCAGTGTCTGGTGAAAACCACTGTTATCATATACAGTGTATACATTTCTTTAACTTTTCCCAGGCTTATTTTTTCCAATAGAAATGGGATAATACCATAACCACAGGTATAACCTGATTTCTTTGTTTAGCAATACATTCTGAACATTTTCCCAAACCAGTAAGTATAGTTCGGTGTCATGATTTTTTTTTTTTTTTTTTTTTTTTTTTTTTTTTTTTTTTTTTTTTTTTTTTTTTTTGGGCCCCCCCCCCCTGTTGGGGGTTTTTTTTT
>NW_006784469.1:1918574-1919217 GCF_000442215.2 Lipotes vexillifer
CGCCCTTATCCGCCGCATCGGCAGGCGCCCTCCCAACCACTGCGCCACCAGGGAGGCCCACGGTGTCATGATTTTTTAATGGCCACAGAGTATTCCATTGGTTGGATATCCAGTTCCACAAGACAATGTAGGGTAGTGACCGAGAGTGTAAACTCTACATTTAAATTGCCTGGATTCTGATCCTGGCTCTTAGGCGAGGGTTAGCAGACATTTTCTGTAAAGGGCCAAATAAATATTGTAGGCTTTGAGGGCTGTATTAGGGTTCTCCAGAGGAAGAGAACCAACAGGATACATAGACATAGAGATCTTTCTAAATAGATTTAGATAGATGATCTCTATATTTATATCTATCTAGGTAAATCTATATATAGATATCTATCATCTATCTACCTACCTACCTACCTATCTATATGAGAAAGAAAGAGGTATTTTCAAGAATTAGCTCATATGGGGCTTCCCTGGTGGCACAGTGGTTGAGAGTCCGCCTGCCGATGCAGAGGACGCGGGTTCGTGCCCCGGTCCGGGAAGATCCCACATGCCGTGGAGCGGCTGGGCCCGTGAGCCGTGGCTGCTGAGCCTGCGCGTCCGGAGCCTGTGCTCTGCAACGGGAGAGGCCACAACAGTGAGAGGCCCGCGTGCCGCA
>NW_006784469.1:1919227-1943118 GCF_000442215.2 Lipotes vexillifer
AAAAAAAAGAATTAGCTCATATGATTATGAAGAATGTCAAGTTCAGAATCTGCAGGGTGGGTCAGCAGGCTGCAGACCCACAAAAGAGTTGCAG
Source organism: Lipotes vexillifer (assembly GCF_000442215.2). NCBI lineage: Eukaryota > Metazoa > Chordata > Mammalia > Artiodactyla > Lipotidae > Lipotes > Lipotes vexillifer. The sequence goes on from NW_006784469.1 coordinate 1,919,322, forward strand.
TTCAAATCTGAAGGGAGTCTGCTGGGCAGAATTCCCTCTTCCTCCAAGGATGTCAGTCTTCTTCTGTGAACTCACTGGATGAGACCTACTCATACTATGGAGGGTAATCTGCTTTATTAAAGTCTACTGATTTAAATGTTAATCTCATCTAAAAAGCACCTTCCCAGAAACATCTAGAATGTTTCACCAAATATCTAGGTTCCATGGCCTAGTCAAGTTGACACATACAAAACCATTACATGGGCCATACGATGATCTCTGTTGCAAACTACTCAACTCTGTCATTGTTATGTGATAGCAGACCAATCCAGTATGCACGGAAGTGGGTGTGGCTATGTTCCAATAAAACTCCATTTACAAAAACAGGTGGCAGGCTGGATTTAGTCCATGGCTATAGTCTATTGACTCCTACTCTTAGCCACTTTCTAGCTGTGTGACTTTGAACAAGTCATTTAAATCCTTTAAACCTCAGTTTTCTCATCTGTGAGAAATGGGGATGATAAGAGTTCTGAATTCAAAGGGTTATGGTGAGAATCAAAAAAGATCCAGCAATCCCACTCCTGGGCATATATCCACAGAAAACCATAATTCGAAACAATACACGCACCCCAATGTTCATTGCAACACTATTTACAATAGCCAAGACATGGAAGCAACCTAAATGTCCATTGACAGAGGACTTGGTAAAGAAGTGTGGTACACACATACAAAAGAATGAAATAATCCCATTTGCAGCAACATAGATGGACCTAGAGATTATCATACTAAGTGAAGTCAAACAGAAAAGACAAATATAATATGATATCACTTATATGCGGAATCCAAAAAATGATACCAATGAACTTATTCACAAAACAGACTCACAGACTTAGAAAAGAAACTTACGGTTATCAAACAGGAAAGGTGGGGGGAGGGATAAATTAGGAGATTGGGATTAACATACACACACTGCTATATATAAAATAGATAACCAACAAGGGCCTACTGTATAGCACGGGGAACTCTACTCAGTAATAATAACCTATAAGGGAAAAGAATGTGTATAACTGAATCACTGTGCTGTAGATCTGAAACTAACACAACATTGTAAATCAACTATACTTCAATAAAAAAAGATGATATTTGTGGAACAGCTGGCACAGTATCAGGTACATGTTAAATGCGTAATAAATCTTCCCGTCGTTATTATAATTTATCTTTTATCTGCTGACAGGATTATTTTAAACACATTAAGGTATAATTGAAATATAATAAACTGCATATATTTAAAGTATGTAATTCGAAAAGCCTTAACATATCTATACACTCGCGAAATCATCACCACACTCAAAGATGGTGAATATGTCCACCACCCCAAAAGTTTCATCCTGGCCATTTGTAATCCTGCCCTCCCATCCCTTCCACCCCTCCCTGCCCCCACTCCCGCCTCCAAGCAACCACTGATCTGTTTTACATCACTATCTTACTAACAAAATTTTGGTTGTCTACAAACTTGCACTACTAGAAATGATGCAGTCATGCACATCCATGGACAAATCTCTGCGTATGTGTTCAATTACTTCCTTAGGATAAAATGCCACAAGTAGTATCACTGGTTTGTAGAGGACGTTCACTTGACATTGTTATACATGTTGACAAATTGCCTTTCAGAAAGGTACCCATTTACAATGACTGTTTCTCCCTACTTACTTTCATTTGTTATATTGACATTGTGTCTGTATGCACCCAAGGTAATTCTGTGTGCTTAAGCTAGGACTGTGAATGTGGATTGACATTTGGAATATATTAAGAGGTAGTTAAGCAGCCCTAATGAGAATCGACACCTTCAGAGGAGGTAACCTAGAACTTTAATAATGAAAAGAGACGTTTTTATGGGAGACATGAGCGGTGCTCTGGCTAGGAATGTGGTACAGGCTTTACAACCCTTTCGGGAACAAGGTATAAAAATTGCAGCCCAGGTGTCTAATTCCACTGAAGCAGCATTCCAGCTCTAGAGTCCTGTTAATGCTGCCAGATCCTGACTCATCTACAAAACCAGCCAGTCATGTTACCAGGGAGAGAGGAGCATCTACCACAGAATAAACCTTTCACCCTCTTTTGTACTTGCTAGCTAGTAAATGTTTGCATGTTTGAGAGAAATTGGAGAATTTGGTTTAATATTTAACTTCACAGTAATAAACCATCCAGTAGCCAGGTTGGGAGGACAGGTGTATATAGCCACCACCCAGCTTTAATATGTTCACCTTGACATTTGCTGGACTGCCAAATCAGCTTGGGTCTGTTTGCAACTTCTTATCCCTGCCAACCTCACAGGGAGATTATGCCTCATTGCTTTCATTTGTATTTTTTATTAATAGTTAGGTTGAGTATCTTTTCATATGACTGTTGACCATTTGCCGCCTTCTTCTGTGGATTATTTGTACATATCCTCTGACCATTTTTATACTGTGCTATTAAAGTTTTTCTTATTGATTTGTAAGAGATCTTATTATATTTAGGACATTAGTCTTCTGCCATATGAATTGCAAATGTTTTCCTATTTGTCAAATCTTTTAACCTTGTTTGTGGTGGGGTTTTTTTTCCTGAAGTAATAAAACTTAGCAATATTTTTCTTTATGGTTTCTGGCTTTGGTGCCATGCATAGAAATTTCTCCTGCAAAATTATATAAATAATCAGCTAAATTTTCTTCTAAGGGTAAGAATGACTGTTTTACACATTCCTTGGGCGAAAAAAAAAACATCTAACAGCTGAAAGTTTAATGGTTTGTAAAAGGTGTTCAGAAGTTTAAAATTGCTTTTCTGATGGGCCAATAAAGTAGTGAAATAGTTTTTGGTGTACTTTCTGAAATTTGGCCTTCTTGTTTTACAATCTATCTCTCTCCCATCCTTCTCCATAAGTAACTCGAAATAGAAGGGGAGATAAGTTTGTAAACCATGAGAGGCAGGGGGCACAAGAATACAGACAGAGAATAGACATAGAATGTCCTCACCAGTGAGACATACCTAGGCCAGCCTTTGAACCAGAAGCCGGTGACCTTTTCACCAAGTGCTGGATTGCAAAATAAAAAAAAAACATGTAGGGCTTCCCTGGTGGCGCAGTACTTGGGAGTCCGCCTGCCGATGCAGGGGGCGCGGGTTCGTGCCCCGTTTCGGGAGGATCCCGCGTGCCGCGGAGCGGCTGGGCCCGTGAGCCGTGGCCGCTGGGCCTGCGCGTCCGGAGCCTGTGCTCCGCAAATGGGAGAGGCCACGACAGTGAGAGGCCCGCATAACGCAAGAAAAAAAAAAAAAAAAAAACATGTAAAAAATAAAAACCTAATAAAATTTTAAAACTAAAAAGAAATAAATAAAGTTGGTGACCCAAGGAAGCAGGCACTGCTTGAGTCCCTGTGACATGGGCAGCAGCAGAAACGCTGTCTCCAGAAGCATCAACGTCAAGTTCCTAGCAGTTGTGTCCAGTGAGCCGCATGAGTGATGTGATGGGAGCTGTCTGCCCCAAGGCATGGTGGCAGCATTGTCTCCACTAGAGCAGTTCTGCTGGGAGACTGCAGCCTATTTGGAGAGCCTGTGAACTTTCTAATCTCTTTTCTAGCTTGAACTAACACGTTGTTTGCAACGAAGAAACCTGAATGATATAGAAACAGGACCAGGAGTGGCTATAGAAAATAGAACCTCAGTGTAATAGGTATCTGGGTTGGTCTTGCTGGCCTAGTGGGCCTGAAGGCAGCAAACATGCACCCCAGCATCAGCCCCTCTCAGGGGCCCTTATATAGTGCCTCTTATTGTACACTGAGAGCTGAAAGAGCTAGATCGTATCTACCAAGCCGTACCTCCCATCCCCCCAATCCAAGCCACACACAAATGGTCAAATATTGTGAAACCCTTATCGGTTACACATTAGAGTAACAGGAATCAAATTTCCTTGTAACCAGCTTTTTAAAGAAATTGACCCCTGTGGTGACATTATGCATTAGAATATTCTATGCATACCTGAAACTGACTCAGTGTTTGTGCCCCCAAAGCCTTCTTTTGCCAGAGATCCTGGAGGACACTGGAGCTATCTGTATCCAGGGAGCTGGGATTCTAAAATAAAACTTGCTAAAACACGCACACACACATATAATTAAGACATCTGGTTACCTTACATTGAAAAGATGACTGAGTCTTTTTTTTTTTAAGATTTTTTTTTGATGTGGACCATTTTTAAAGTCTTTATTGAATTTGTTACAATATTGCTTCTGTTTTTTATGTTTTGGGGTTTTTTTTGGCCACGAGACATGTGGGATCTTAGCTCCCCGACCAGGAATCGAACCCACACTCTCTGCATTGGAAGGTGAAGTCTTAACCACTGGACCACCAGGGAAGTCCCATGACTGATTCTTTTAGCCTAAAAGTATTAATTTAAATATGGTGTGTACCAAGGTATAATTTCTTAGCACAAAAATCATAATCCATTCTTAAAAGACAGTAAATGAAAATGTAGGAGAAATACGTGAAAAATAATGGCCTCGCCTCAGCAAGCAGACCTTTACATCAAACGGCTAGCGATAATGCATATTAGATGTTGGAAAAGCTTACGAGAAGATTATTTTCTAATGGAGGTTCTGTTTAGCCCATCCTACCTCTAGGAAATTGACTTAAGGGTGAGGTAATACTTTAGGTAAACAACTTAGGAAGTCTATCCAAATTGCTCAAAGTGCTCTGCAGACAGGAGTTAATTCAGCCTTGTAAATAAGTTTGTGTAACTGGATTCACAGTCCACCCGTTTCCTTTGAAACTGTTTCAAGGGTGGCAGTTTGGCGAGGCAACAGGTATCTGCCAATAACACAGGCCCATCCCCAACCTCGGGGCATCTTTGGAGGTCTTGAGACAATCCTTGAGGCCAGACTTCCTGGTTATATCATAACACCTTCCTGCCTCCCTGTCTCCTTGGGCTTCGAAATGAGGAAACAGCTGTGGGGAAAAACACCTCGAGGGAAAGGAGGCTGGTGATTGTTATGCATCTTTTAAAAACATCCTGAGACCACACAAACTTGGACTATTTCAGCCATTACCTCCTCTGAACTTCAGAGCTCCGGGGTAACAATAGGAATTCACTTGAATGGGGACGGTCACTTGGCTCTGTCCTCTTGCAAACAGCTGCCCATCTATTCTGCTAGCACTCCACTCTGAGATGACTCATACCCACCCCCCTGCACCGTGCAGGGGTCTCTGGTGTCAGCCCAGATCCCCCCTTCAGAACTGAAGGGTACATCCTCCCAGCTGCTGGCAGTGTCCACTGGTGCTGGCGCACTGCTCAGTCCCTTTCTGGGAATCACCCTTCGTTGAATGTCGCTTTCTCATCCAAAGCAGTGCCCCATTCCTGGGTGTGGTCTGCATTCAATCACTGGCCAATGAGGGGTGGGTGCAAGGCCCCCATTCCCTCACCCCGTTTGAAGATAACTCTGAAGGGTCACCCCAACTCTAGCGCTCCCCATGGGGCTGGCTGAGGGGTCTGCATCCCAGTTCAACGTCTCTTCTACCCAGGCCTGCTGCCTTCAGTCGCCCACAGGTCTATCTCCCTAGAGTAAGCCTCCATGAACTTCCAGCACGTCTCTCCTGTTTCCTGGGAACCTGACCGAAGACACACCCATTTGAAGTACAAGGCTGCATTTGGAAGAGTCAGAAAGATGATTCTGCAGGTTCACCTAATTTAATTCTTTAAAATTTATACTACCTGTAACTAAGTCATCTCTGAGGGAAGTACTGACTAGCCTTGACCTTTGACTCATGATTATAGCAGACAGGGCCTGATGCCAAAAAGAGGTTTAGTTCAGGGTTAGCAATTATCTAACTACAGCAAGGCCAGCAGGTTTAGAGTAGGACACAAAAGGGTTGATCATATATTAATTCCTTAGGGAATTAATGTCAAATGAGACTTGAACAAAGAAGAAAGGAAAGAAAGTAAAACAGATAAACAGATCGATAGATCAACAATACAAATTAAGCACCCACGTTATAAGCAATGGGGAGCTAACAAAGAGGATAAAACAATATGGCCCCTCCCTTGTGGAACCTACAATCTAACTTGGGGGGAAAACACTATTAAAGGAAGTGTTCTAGGTTGTAAGGGAGGAAATTTAGGGTGCTATGACAGTACATAGCAAGAACACGTAACTCTGTCAAGCACAGGGTTGGGAACAGGAGAGAGAAGAAAAGAAGCATCTATGCAGAACAAAATAAACAAGTAACTGGACAGGGGAAAAGAAGACTTGAAGGAAGCTAATCCAAGGAAATCACTTACAAGGCAAAAGAAGGAATTCGCAGGAAGACATTCTATTTATAATGCTGAAACACTGGAAACCACCCAAATGCTCAACAATAGGGGAATAACAATAGAATATTACGGAGTAGTTCAAATAAAAATGATGATTACATTCATTTGGGGAAATGTGATGTGAAATAATATTAAATGAGTAAAGCAGAGATGGTCCACGTTCACTGGGCTATAACTATATGAAAATATGTGTCTTTATAAACAACGACTTAGAAAACTCTAGGTACCAGAGGAATTCTATGTCTCATGTTTCCTTTTCCCCCTGTCTCCCTTGGTTGATTATGTCCTCTTTCTGGCCTGATTTTTTTTAACAACTTCTTTTCCCTGTTACTAAAGCATTATATATGCATGTACCTGTCTAGAAATGCTTTCTAAACCTTCCAGAAATACTCAGAAGTCCCTGATCTTTACTACAATGAGAAGAGATGGCAAATATCACCTGGGGAAAGATCAGCATCTTAGACTTTGTGAATTTTTTATTTAGAGGAAGTCGAACATTTTGAAATGACGTAAAGGATATACGTATTTAAATAAAGAAGAAAGTTACACCCTTTTGGGAAAGTTTCCTTGACAATATATACTGATGGCTTTTTTAAAGTGCATAGACTTTGATTCAGTAATTCCAACTCTAAGGTATATCTAATGCTGTGGTGGTAAATGTTTAACAGCTGGATCTCTGGAGAAGAAGCCTTGAATTTGCACAGTTTGCCAGTTTCCATAGTGTAAATACCCTGATCGTGGCCAATTTCAACTTATCGATGTGACATCAAGCAATATGAAAACCTATGTCCACACAAAGACTTGTACGAAAATGTTCATAGCATTATTCATAATAGCCAAAAACAGAAACAATGCAAATATCCATCAACCAGTGAATGGATAAAAAAAAAAACTGTGATATAGTCATAGAATACTCTTCAGCAATAAAAAGGAATGAACCTTTGGTACATGCAACAATATGGATGAATGTCAAAATCATCGTGTTGAATGAAAGAAACAGACAAAACAAAAGCATATACTGTATGACTCCATTTACATACAATTCTAGAAAATGAAAATTATTAAAACAGAAAGCTGACCAGTGGTTGTTTAGGGATGGGCAGGAGAAAACTTTTGGAGGTGATGGCTATGCTCAATCTTGACTGCGGTGATAGTTTCAAGGGTATACACATATGTCAAAATTCATCAAGTAGTACACTTTAAATAAGTACAGTTTATTATACGTCAATTATACTACAATAAAACGCTGGTGTGATATCACCTCACACCAGTCAGAATGGCCATCATCAAAAAGTCTACACACAATAAATGCTGGAGAGCGTGTGGACCCTCCTACACTGTTGGTGGGAATGTAAATTGATACAGCCACTATGGAGAACAGTATGGAGGTTCCTTAAAAAACTAAAAATAGAACTACCATATGACCTAGCAATCCCACTCCTGGGCATATACCCTGAGAAAACCATAATTCAAAAAGATACATGCACCCCAATGTTCACAGCAGCACTATTTACAATAGCCAAGACGTGGAACAACCTAAATGTCCATTTACAGATGAATGGATAAAGAAGATGTGTTATATATATATATATATATATATATATATATATATATATATATATATATATATATACAATGGACTATTACCATTTAAAAAAATGAAATAATGCCATTTGCAGCAACGTGGATGGACCTGGAGATTATCATACTAAGTGAAGTAAGTCAGACAGAGAAAGACAAATATCATATGATATCACATATGCAGAATCTAAAAAAATGTATGATACAAATGAACTTATTTACAAAACAGAAACAGACTCACAGACATAGAAAATGAATTTATGGTTACCAGGGGGGAAGGGCTGGGGGGCAGGGATAATTGGAAGTCTGGGATTGACATGTGCACATGGCCGTATTTAAAATAAATAACCAACAAGGACCTACTGTATAACACAGGGAACTCTGCTCAATGTTCTGTAATAACCTAAATGGGAAAAGAATTTGAGAAAGAATAGATACATGTATATGTGTAACTGAATCACTTTCCTGTATACCTGAAACTAACACAACATTGTTCATCAACTATACTCCAATGTTAAATAAAAATTAGGGACTTCCCTGGTGGTCCAGTGATTAAGACTTCACCTTCCAATGCGGGGGGTGCAGGTTCGATCCCTGGTCAGGAGCTAAGATCCCACATGCCTCGGGGCCAAAAAACCAAAACATAAAACAGAAGCAGGGCTTCCCTGGTGGCGCAGTGGTTGAGAGTCCGCCTGCCAGTGCAGGGGACATGGGTTCGTGCCCCGGTCCGGGAAGATCCCACATGCCGCGGAGCATGCATGGGCCCGTAAGCCATAACCGTTAAGCCTGCGTGTCCGGAGCCTGTGCTCCGCAACGGGAGAGGCCACAACAGTGAGAGGCCCACGTACCGCAAAAAAAAAAAAAAAAAAAAGACAAAAAACAGAAGCAATATTGTAACAAATTCAATAAAGACTTTACTAAAAATAAATTAATTTAATTAAATAAAAATTAAAAAAAGAAAAAGAATAGCCATGAGCTGATGATTGTTATAGCTGAGTGACGGGAACTTCATTAGATTCTGTCTTACCAATGGAGGCTGGGATATTTAAGGAAATGAATTTTTTAAACTCACTTTGAAACAAATGGACAATAACTTCAAAGACAATATTTTGGGAGTGTTTCTTTTGTTTCTATAAAATGGCAGATAAAGTTTCAAGTTATAGATACTTGGGTTCCCAGAAAACATTAAGATGCATCCATAGGAGTATTAATGTAAACATGAGTAAATAAAACATTTCTGCCACCATATCAATCATGAGTTTACATTAAATAAATAAATAGGTACAGTTTATTATATGTCAATTATACTACAACAAAACTCATTTAAAGAAAAAAGGCTAATCAGGATCTTCTGTGCTCCTTTCCCCCCTGATCTTAGACTTTTCCTGTACCCAGCCTGACTTCACAAGGGTAACACCCACATCTTTGTCAGAAGCCTGCCTCAGGGTGCCAAAACCCACATTGCCCTACAAACTGGGTGGAAGTGCCTAGGAGTCAACATTTCCCACCTCTCCTGCCCCTCTGCCCTCACTCCCCTGGGCAGCCTTTAATGGTTGACAGGTAGAGGGGCATGAACGCCCAGCTCCCTCTCCTCTTGGCCAGGATCATTCTGAGATAAATCGTTAATACTGGTGGGACTAAGTTCCAGTTGCTCCTGCTGGTAGCTGGACTAATAATGGACCCATCGTGGGCTGTCTTTACTTCCCTGTATCGCTTCTCCACTCCCCTACCCGTCCACGCACCCAAATAAACTATATGCATTCCAATCCTTGTGCCAAGGTCAGCTTCTAGGGGAGCCCAATTCAGACAAGGTCAAAGCTCTGGTGAAGATTTTCCCCTAGAAGTTGGAAGAAGCGATTGATTTGAGGATTTGAGTTCTAAGGCACTGCCCCTCAAACCCCCTTGCATTTAAGTATAGTTCCTAAAGCTAACATCTGGCACAAAGCATGGATGGATAATAAAAAACAAAGCATTAAAGGCAGATCAGCATGATTTCTCTTACACTATTGGAAGACAACACTGGAAGAGATGGAGAAATTGCAAGAGGAACCACTGGTTTAAAAGATCAAGATATTTGTGTAGATTGGGTTTGGAAAGAAAAAAGATAATTGGCTCTCCAATTCCTCTTCCCCTCACCAGTATCTGCAGCTAACATTTGTTCTTATCAGCCACCTCAGCTCAGCCAGAAACTGTTCCATGTGCGGGCACATGGCACTGAAGATGACAAATGACAACTGTGCTCTCATAGAACACCTATCCTAACAAGGGGAGACAGACAATAAACATAATAAATAAACACAAAAATATCAGAGAGTAATCAATTATCTGCAGAGAATTAAAATTGGGTGAGATGAAGGTGACTGCTGATGGTGTGGCTGCTTTAGAATTGAGAGTGTGGTAGGCGAGATCACTGTTCCACAAATAACTCCCTCCATGGGAAGAGGACCTTCCCTCCCCCCTGATGTTTGGCCACGTGAATTAATTTGGACCCTAGACTGAGATGCAGAGCAGGACTGCCCCAGTCATCTCACGGGCCTGTGGATGTGAGATTAATGCTTGTTGGTTTAAGCCACTGAACTTTGAGGTGGTTTGTTATGAAATATTATTACAGCAACAGGTGACTCCTCCCCATAGTCAGGGAAGTCTCTCTGAGGGGGTGATATTTAAGCTGAGATCTGAATGATGAGAAGCCAGTCCCGTGATGATCATTCCAGGCAGAGAGAACGTCCAACATGCGTAAAAAGATGCAAAGGTGGGAACTGGCTTGGCGTGTTCAGAGAACTGAAAGACGGCCCATGAGGCTGGATGACGTGAGGGGCTGAGTGCGAGAGGGATGTGAGAAGAGACTGAAGGGGAATCAAGCAAAAGCCTGTATTTAGAGGGTTTTGCAAACTCGAAAAAGGAGTTCGCTTTTCACTCTAAGTACAGCGGAAAGCCCCAGGAGGATTTAAGCAATGTAGTGACACGATCACACTGATTTTTAAAAGATCACACTGACTGCTGTGTGGAGAAGAGATTAAATGAGGGACATGCATACTGTTCTGCTATACCAGGATGCACTCTCAGAATCTTCCTCAACACAGAGTTCCCGAACTACTTGACAGAGTTAAAATCTATACGCCAACCTACATTTAGGTGGTGACAGACACCTAGATAAGATACATACAAAAATAGCTTAGGTACTATTTCATTCATAGGTAACCAACCAACCAACCCAAAACTTAACCATGAACGGCAACAACAATCACTCACGTGTTCACAATTCTGCAGTTTGGGCAGGGCTTGATGGGGACGGCTCATCTTTGTTCCACATGGAATCAGCTGGGGAGGCTCCACCGAGGACTGAAGGATCCCTTTACCAGTTAGCCTCGATCATACAGGTGGCAAATTGGGGCCAGCTGTTGGCCGGGGGCTTTTTCTGTCCACCATGGAGGACTCTCCACATGGCTGCTTGGACTTTCTCACAGCTTGGTGGCTGGGTTCTAAGAGGGTGCATTCGAAAAGAACAAGCCCCAAAGCGCAAGCAATTACGAAGCTTCCGCTTGCACCACACTTGCTAATTTCCCATTAGCCAAGGCTAGTCACATGGCCAAGCTCACAGACAGTGTGGGAGGGGACTACACAGCGCATGAATACTGGGAGGTGTAATCTGTTGAGGGTCAATAATGTAACAAGAGCCAGACAAAACCAAACTTGAAGTGAACCTTTCAAAGAAACCACTGAGTTTTTGTTTGTTTGCTTCTTTGTTTTTAATAATTCTACACCATTTCTATTTATTGATTGATTGGCTGTGTTGGGTCTTCGTTTCTCTGTGAGGGTGTTCTCTAGTTGCGGCAAGCGGGGACCACTCCTCATCATGGTGCGCGGGCCTCTCACTGTCACAGCCTCTCTTGTTGTGGAGCACAGGCTCCAGACGTGCAGGCTCAGTAGTTGTGGCTGACGGGCCTAGTTGCTGCACGGCATGTGGGATCTTCCCAGACCAGGGCTCGAACCCGTGTCCCCTGCACCAGCAGGTGGACTCTCAACCACTGCGCCACCAGGGAAGACCTGTTTATTTTTAACATCTTTATTGGAGCATAATTGCTTTACAATGGTGTGTTAGTTTCTGCTTCATAACAAAGTGAATCAGCTCTACATATACATACATCCCCACATCTCCTCCCTCTTGCGTCTCCCTCCCACCCTCCCTATCCCACCCCTCTAGGTGGTCACAAAGCACCGAGCTGATCTCCCTGTGCTATGCGGCTGCTTCCCGCTAGCTATGTATTTTACATTTGGTAGTGTATATATGTCCATGCCACTCTCTCACTTTGTCCCAGCTTAACCTTCCCCCTCCCCGTGACCTCAAGTCCATTCTCTACGTCTGCATCTTTATTCCTGTCCTGCCCCTAGGTTCTTCAGAACCTTTTATTTTTTTTTAGATTCCATATATATGTGTTAACATACGGTATTTGTTTTTCTCTTTCTGACTTACTTCACTCTGTATGACAGACTCTAGGTCCATCCACCTCACTACAAATAACTCAATTTCGTTTCTTTTTATGGCTGAGTAATATTCCATTGTATATATGTGCCACATCTTCTTTATCCATTCATCCGACGGCGGGCACTTAGGTTGTTTCCATCTCCGGGCTATTGTAAATAGAGCTGCAATGAACATTTTGGTACATGACTCTTTCTGAATTCTGGTTTCCTCAGGGTATATACCTAGTAGTGGGATTGCTGGGTCATATGGTAGTTCTATTTGTAGTTTTTTAAGGAACCTCCATACTGTTCTCCATAGTGGCTGAACCAATTCACATTCCCACCAGCAGTGCAAGAGTGTTCCCTTTTCTCCACACCCTCTCCAGCATTTATTGTTTCTAGATTTTTTGATGATGGCCATTCTGACTGGTGTGAGGTGATACCTCACTGTAGTTTTGATTTGCATTTCCCTAATGATTAGTGATGTTGAGCATCCTTTCATGTGTTTCCTGGCAATCTGTAGATCTTCTTTGGAGAAATGTCTATTTAGGTCTTCTGCCCAGTTTTGGATTGGGTTGTTTGTTTTTCTGATATCGAGCTGCATGAGCTGCTTGTAAATTTTAGAGATTACTCCTCTGTCAGTTGCTTCATTTGCAAATATTTTCTCCCATTCTGAGGGTTGTCTTTTCATCCTGTTTATGGTTTCCTTTGCTGTGCAAAAGCTTTTAAGTTTCATTAGGTTCCATTTGTTTATTTTTGTTTTTATTTCCATTTCTCCAGGAGGCGGGTCAAAAAGGATCTTGCTGTGATGTATGTCATAGAGTGTTGTGCCTATGTTTTCCTCTAAGAGTTTGACAGTGTCTGACCTAACATTTAGGTCTTTAATCCATTTTGAGTTTATTTTTGTGTATGGTGTTAGGGAGTGTTCTAATTTCATTCTTTTACATGTAGCTGTCCAGTTTTCCCAGCACCACTTATTAAAGAGGCTGTCTTTTCTCCATTGTATATTCTTGCCCCCTTTATCAAAAATAAGGTGACCATATACGCATGCGTTTATCTCTGGGCTTTCTATCCTGTTCCATTGATCTATATTTCTGGTTTTGTACCAGTACCATACTGTCTTGATTACTGTAGCTTTGTAGTATAGTCTGCAGTCTGGGAGCCTGATTCCTCCAGCTCCCTTTTTCTTTCTCAAGATTGCTTTGGCTATTCGGGGTCTTTTGTGTTTCCATATTCCAATATTCCAAATTGTGAAATTTTCTGTTCTAGCTCTGTGAAAAATGCCATTGGTAGTTTGATAGGGATTGCACTGAATCTGCAGATGGCTTTGGGTAGTACAGTCATTTTCACAATACTGATTCTTCCAATCCAAGAACATGGTTTATCTCTGCATCTGTTGGTATCATCTTTAGTTTCTTTCATCAGTGTCTTTTAATTTTCTGCATACAGGTCTTTTGTCTCCTTAGGTAGGTTTATTGCTAGGTATTTTATTCTTTTTGTTGCAATGGTAAATGGGAGTGTTTCCTTAATTTCTTTTTCAGATTTTTCATCATTAGTGTATAGGAATGCCAGAGATTTCTGTGCATTAATTTTGTATCCTGCTACTTTACCAAATTCTTTGACTGGCTCTAGTAGTTTTCTGGTAGCACCTTTGGGATTCTCTATGTATAGTATCATGTCATCTGCAAACAGTGACAGCTTTACTTCCTCTTTTCTGATTTGGATTCCTTTTATTTCTTTTTCTTCTCTGATTGCTGTGGCTAAAACTTCCAAAACTATGTTGAATAGTAGTGGTGAGAGTGAACAACCTTGTCTTGTTGCTGATCTTAGAGGAACTGGAAACCACTGATTTTAAAAGACTTGCTTCACTACCCAATGGGAAGAAGGTCTGGGTACTCACAACAGGTTCACTTTTCAAAACTGCTTAGTTTTAAATAACTACATAGACTTCTTTTTAGCACCTATGACATCCACCTTTCAAAAAGGTGTTCCATTCATAGTTATAAGTATATAAAAATATAAATACTTAACATGATACAAATGAATAACATGTCATAACAGTGGTTGTTCATTTTCAGAAAATTAGAAAGCACAGGGGACCAAAAAAAAAAGGCAAAAAGAAAAGCATAATCCTTAACAGCATTCCAAGGCAGAATATCAGACAATGGTGGGAATTTTCCTACTTTCCTCATGCAAGTGTCACATTTCAGTAAGTGTAGACTAGATACCAACCCAATGCCATATCAAGCTTGTAATGTGATCCTTTGTGGCATTAAAAGGGAATATATTTATTTGTTACCCTTCCTTCCCCTCTGTCCTCTTTCTGCCTCTGCAGTCCCCTCTACCTCTGCAGTCACCATGGCTTTGCCCACATCTGATGCAGCTTCTTTCACCTGCCAGAACCATGTTGACACACTGAAGATGATGGCAGATACAAGAAGATGAAGGCAGATACAAAAGGCCACATACTATATGATTGCATTTATTTGAAAAGTCCAGCACAGGCAAATCTACAGAGATAGAAAGTTGATTAGTGGTGGCCAAACCTGGGGGGAGGCAGGATGGTGAGTGAGTGCTAATGGGTAGGGAATTTCATTTTGGAGTGATGAAAATACTCTGAGACGTGGTAATGGTTGCACAACTCCATGAATATACAAAAAAACAGGTAAATGTTCACTTTCCAAAGGTGAATTTTATCTCAATAGGGTTATTATTATTTTTTTAATGGTCTCAAGACAGTGCAGAGGTGCCCTGGGTTTCCGGCCTCACCCAGGTTCCTAGGAAACCTAGAGCATGGTGCCCCGCCCCCTCCCGGCCACCGTCACCCCCTTCCGGTAATGGACTCGCCCCCCACCCTCTGTCCCCCTCCCCTTCCCCGTCCCAAAACGGACTCCATATCCGGCCCATCCTAGAGAGGGTTCCCAGCGCCTCCGGCCGCCCTCTTCGACCACGTTGGAGAGCCCCGAGGCAGCTACGGCGGGCCGCCACGCTGCCCGTGCTGTCCGCCATGCTGCCCGCGCCGCGCTCGCAGGTGCGCCAGAACTACCACCCCGACCGCGAGGCCGCCGTCAACGGCCATTTCACCCTGGAGCTCCACGCCTCCTTCGTGTGCCTGGCCGCGGCCTTTTACTTCGACCGCGACGACGTGGCCTTGAAGCACTTCACCCCATTCTTCCTGCGCCGCTCCCACGAGCACAGCGGGCGGGCCCAGGGCCTGATGCGCCTGCAGAACCAGCGCGGGGGCCGCCTCAACTTCCAAGACATCAGGAAGCCAGGCAGTGACCAGTGGAAGAGCGGCCTCAAGGCCATGAAGTGCGCCTTGTTCCTGGAGAAGCTCGTGAACCAGAGCCTGCTCCACCTGCACCAGCTGGCCACCGACAAGAGCGACCCCCTACCTGTACCGCTTCCTGGCAACTCACTACCGCAGCCAGCAGGTGGCGTTCATCAGAGAGCTGGAGGGTCACGTCACCACCCTGAGCATGATGGGGGCCCCGGACGTCGACCTGGCAGGGTCCCTCTTTGACAAGCTCACCCTGGGCGACAGCGACAAGAAGAACTGAGCCTGGACTGGACTTCCCCAGAGCCACGGGGGGACCAGAGCCCTGGTCACCGTGCCTGCCATGCAGATGGCAATAGTGCCCTTGCAGAAGTTCACTTAAGTTTTTTTCTTCCAGTTTTGCCACTCCTTCCAATAAAGTTACTTGGTTCCTAAAGAAATAAAGGTCTCTCCTTGGTTGCTGTGTGCAAATCGCTCACTTTTTAAAACAGGTATCCAGGAGGCTCTCCACCCACCCATGCCCCACCCACATGCAGCTCAGGATCTCCACAGAGGGAGGGAGAAGGCACTCCATGGGGCCCAGGAAAGTGCAACATCCATCTTCCCCTTTTAAACAGTGTGTGTGTGGGGGGGGTGAGATGGGTGGTCTGGGGCCCTAATGGGTGGGTGGGTGGTGTCTGCGGGTGCCCATATATGGTAAAGATATAAAAGAATATGGTCTAGAATTCATCACAGTAGTTGCCTCTGGGGAAGAAGTGAAGGGAATGGGCAGGGATTAAAAGAAAGGGGATCTTGGGCTTCCCTGGTGGCGCAGTGGTTGAGAGTCCGCCTGCCGATGCGGGGGACGCGGGTTCGTGCCCCGGTCCGGGAAGATCCCACATACCGCGGAGCGGCTGGGCCCGTGAGCCATGGCTGCTGAGCCTGCGCGTCCGGAGCCTGTGCTCCGCAACGGGAGGGTCCCAAAAAAAAAAAAAAAAAAAGGGGGGGGGGGATCTTCAGCATTATCTGATGTATCTTAGTTCAATCAATTAAGCAAATGTTAATGGTTGTTGATTCTCAGTACCACGCTGGGGGCCCTGGCTGCCAACATGTCAGAATCTGTTGTTGACAAGCTCACCCTGGGCTACAGTGATAATGGGGAATGAGCCTTGGGCTGTCTTCCCCATAGCCAGGGGTTGACCAACTAAAATAATAATAACGGCACTTTGCAAGTCCAAGTCCTCTTATTTACATTCTTGTATTTTATTTATATAAGAACCTCAAGAAGTAAGAAGGATAGGTGTTATCAGTGAGGAAAAGGTAGGCCACACAGGTAAGAAGTAGCAACGTAGAATGTGGACGTGAACATAGATTTTCTGATGCCGTGTGTGTGTGTGTGTGTGTGTGTGTGTGTGTGTGTGTGTGTCTCTGTGTCTGTGTGTGTGCGCTGCCCCACAGGTTGACAATGGGTTAAGAAAGATTGTGTGGGTAGACTGGGAGTCCAGCCAGATAACTAGCCTCAGAAGGGAGGGAAATCCCCGACACTCTTAAAGACATCCCTGATCACTGCAGTCTCTCCTCTAATTACAGGTGTGCCTTCCAGCCTAGGGTGGGAATGGCCGCTAAACCTCAGCCAAAATCCTTCCATAGGAAAGAAGTCTTCAGAATTGGCCACCGAATGCATAAGAGGTAGCAGGGCACCTCTCAGGAAGGCAGTCGCCACCTATACACATGAATCCCTCTGTTGAGGCTCTCTCCCTCACACAGGCAGCAACACTGCTACCTGAGTTGGCCCTGAATACCTGGAAAGAACTTGGGACTGGAAATCCCCAGAGATTGCATCTTTGCCTGTGGTGGCTTCTCTTCAGGCACAAAAGGTGAGGGGAGTGGCTGCAAAACACACACGTTCTGCCTGCAAATTCGCCTCATCTGCACTGAGAAACCCTGTATTTTTGCTATGCATGGGGTACTGTAATCTATATACCAAAGCACTGCCTGTCATGGGCTCTTCACCTGGATTCTAAAGCTGACTCCAGTCTTGGGCGCCAGGCCCCCCTTTTTATCCCATCTTTTCCTTTTGTGTGATTCAGAGCGACTCCCCGGGATAATGCAGAGAAGTCTACTTAGAGCTACATCCTCTTATTTTACCTGGAAAAGAAGGATTTCCTCACCTGCAAGACTCAAAGAGACTTGGGAGTATAACACTCCAGTGCCTATTACAAGCCACTACTTGTAGTGTCACATTTCACAGCTTTTCTTTAAGAATCCCTGGCAGGGAAGTTTAAATACGGCGGCAGCTCAATTATTTCTCTCCTTGTTCTTCTACAAGACAAAAGTGAACATTCTAAATTCCCCTTTTCCCAGTTCAGTTTTGGGGTCCACAGTCTTTTGAACATGTGGGGCAGTGATGGAAAGAAGTAAGAAACATTCAGACTAATGGAGCTCGCCCCACTGTACTTTACATCTTGACTTTGTCCATCACTGTAAGTCTCCTCATTTTCCCACCCTCCCCTGCTTGCCGTATACCTCTCAAAAAGGGTGAGCAAACTTCTGGTGGGTGTGTCACCTTCCTGCATACTCACAGCCTTCCCGACTCCTTGATAACCTGACTTTCAAGACATGGGAGTGAGTTGTGACTTGGTCTTCCAGCCCTGGAAAATACCACCCTGAGATGCACAGCTGGATGGCTGTCAGTCATTGGCCGTGCTCTGTTGCTTGGGGGAATAATGTCTGAAATAGTGGCTGTTGCTATGGGTACCGGAGTCTCAGGCAATGATAATATCAGGACAGACTGAGGGAAAATGATAATAAAATTGATCACTTCATCTCAGGCTCAAACACAGATTCAGATTAACTGTGTTGAATAATTTACCTCTGGGGGGAAAAAATCCTCACTCTATCACAAAAGGAAATTTCTTAATAGATGGTTGTCACTGACAAATTGTACTTCATTTTCCAGAAAAAGGAAAAGTTATTTTTTTCCCTCAGAAATGTGTGACAAGCAGTACAAAGCACCCATTAATTTCTCCTGAATCATCTCTACTCTTGAAATTTGTTCTACATTTCTGATTTTGAAATTCTCCTTTAATTTTTTTTCATTTGCCAGCAATTCCAGTTTCTTTTCACAAGCCCAAGAGACATATCGAATCAAGTATTCAGGAGAGGAAGGCATTATCACTAATCTTGGAAGTGATACTATGCTTCAGGTTTTAAAATAAAAATTTCTATTACAGATTTTTTTTTTTTTTGGCAGTCCTGAGTTCATCTTCAGAGGGATATTGATGGAGAATATGCTTCAGGAAAGCTGAAGTGAAGGTGATTAGAAAAGCATTAGGACACCTAAAAAGTAAAGAAATGTATGCCTTGATTCATTTAGTCAAGAAGGACGTAAGAGTGGAATGAGTTACAGTGAGAAAGCAAAGTAGTAAGGGCTAACAGAATAATCGTGTATCAGTTTGGATTGGGTTTGGTTATGAGTAACTGAGATCAGAAAAGCAGTGGCTTTAAGAAAAAAAAAAAAAAAAAAAAAAAAAGGTTTTCCTCTCCCATATGTAAAACAAGTATGGAGGAAAACAGTTCAGGCTGCTGAGGAAATTCCTTCCATTTCATTTCACTCATTCCAAGAGGTGCATTTTTTTTCACATTTTCACATCTTTAAAATTGGAATACATCTTACAATCACTGTTGGCTACAGCTGTCATTGCCTGAGCAAGCACATCAGGACTCAATGGAGTGGTCTCACTGGCTAGGAACAAACTTCTAGCGACATTAGAAGAGTACTCAAGAAATTCTGCATCACCAACACTCTTGATGGTTACGGAGAACGATATTAAGAGATACCAATATTATTAAGAGATACTGAGTACAAAAGTGATTAGAAGAGTTGAAATTTGTTTTATTTAAATCATTTGTTTATCTATTCCAGCTCTACTGAGATATCACTGACATATAATATTGTGTAAGTTTAAGGTGTACAACATGATGACTTGATACACATATATACTGTGAAATGATTACCATAATGAAGTTAGTTAACACATCCTTCACCTCACATAATTACCTTTGTGCGGGGTGGTGAGAACATTTAAGATTTACTTGAAACCATCGACAAAACAAAAAGACAGCCTACTGAATGGGAGAAAATATTTGCAAATGATATGACCAAAAGGGATTAATATCCAAAATACATAAACAGCTCATACAACTCAATATAAAAAAAAACATAAAACCTCATTTTAAAATGGGCAGAAGACCTGAATAGACATTTTTCCAAAGGAGACATACAGATGACTAACAGGCACATGAAAAGATGCTGAACATCACTAATTAGAGAAATGCAAATCAAAACTACAATGATCTCAAAACCACAATGATCACCTCACAGGTATCAGAATGGCTCTTATCAAAAAGTCTACAAATAGCAAACGTTGGCAAGGATGTAGAGAAAAGGGAACCCTCATACACTGTTTGCAGGAAGGTAAATTGGTGCAGCCACTATGGAAAGCAGTATGCAGGTTCCTCAAAAAACTAAAAATAGAACTACTATATGATCCAGCAATTCCACTCCGGGGTATATATCCAGACAACAACACAAACACTAATTTGAAAAGATACATGCACCCCAATGTTCATAGCAGCGTTATTTACAATAGCCAAGATATGGAAGCAACCCAAATGCCTATCACCAGATCAATGGATAAAGAAGATGTGAGATATAAATATACATAGATGGAATATTACTCAGCCATAAAAAAGAATGAAATTTTGCATGTGCAACAACATGGATGGACTTGGAGGGCATTATGCTTAGAGACAGAAGTCAGAGAAAGACAAATACTGTATGTTATCACTTATATGTGGAATCTAAAAATATAAAACAAATGTATATAACAAAACAGAAACAAACTCACAGATACAGAGAAGAAACTAGTGGTCACCAGTGGGGAGAGGGAAGCAGGGAGGGGCAAGATAGGGGTAGGGGATGAAGAGATACAAGCTACTATGGATAAAACAGAGAAGCAACAAGGATATACTGAACAACACAGGGAACTACAGCCATTATTTTATAATAACTTTAAATGGAGTATAAGCTCTAAAAATATTGATCACTATGTTGTACACCTGAAACTAATATAATATTGTAAATCGACTATACTTCAATAAAAGAAACATTTTGTGAAAGATTTACTCTCTTAGCAACTTTCAAGTATATAATACAATATTGTTAACTATAGTCACCATGCTATAGATTAGATCCCCAGAACTTATCTTATGACTGAACATTTGTACCCTTTGACAAATATCTCCCCATTTCCCCCAACCCCCAGCCCTGGGTAACCACCATTCTACTCTCTATTTCTATGAGTATGGCTTTTTTAGATTCCACACATAAGTGAGGTCACATAGAATTTATCTTTTCTGTCTGACTTATTTCACTTAGCATAATGTCTTCAAGGTCCATCCTTGTTGCAAATGGCATGATTCCCTTCCTTTTTTCCATTGCACATATACCACATTTTCTTTATCCATGCATCTGTCAATGGACATTCAGTTTGTTTCTATGCCTTGGCTATTGAGAATAATGCTATAAACACGGGGGTGCAGATATCTTAGAAGAGTTGAAATTTGAATCTAGAGAAGTTCTATCAGTACCTTAAACAATTTATTTAGTGCATAGTTTCCTTTTTTTGTGTATGCACAAGAGTGATTAATGACAAAAAAATTCTGCCTAAATAAGTGTAAAAGAAAGAGATCTTTTAATAAGTATAAATTGAAAAATCTACGGAAAATCCGATGGATAAGAAAAGGTTTTGTCTTACTTTAATTGGTAGCATTTTCTTTGTTTCTTTGTGGTTCCTAAAATAATGGCGTGCCTTAAAATTGACAGGTTTGATTTGATAAAATACATTAGTTTGCTGTTCCACTGTACAGGGGCTTCTGGTCTTAAGCCGTATTTTCCAATATGGCTACTGGAGCTCCAACTACTTACACCAGCATACCAGGAAGAAGAAGACTAGATAGATAGATAGATACATAGATAGATAGATAGATACAGATAGATAGATAGATAGATAGAATATAGATAGGAGTGGGGGTAGATCGGGACCTTCGCTAGGAGGGAAAAGATAATAAATCTGGGCGCCATGAATGGAGGGTTGATCTTTGAGTTAAGGGGTGGCAGCTTACGGTGATTTCTGATTCAGGGGAATATTGTCATGGGAACATATATTTTCCTTCAAAATCAGAGGATCCAATAGAAAGAACCAGGCCACATTCACCTGCAGATGTGTTTGTTTGTTTAATGATTTTTTAAATAATTTTTCAATTTTGGAATAAGTTTAGATTTACATACATGTTGCAAAGATAGTACAGACAGTTTCTGTATATCCTTCACCCAGTTCCCTCTGTTAACATCTTACATAACCATGGTGCATTTGTTAAAAATAAGAAATTAAAACTAGCACATTACGATTAACTAAATTCCACAGTATATTCAGACTTCACCAATTTTTCCACTGAAGTCCCTTTTCTGTTCTGGGTTCCAATCCAGGATACCACATTGCATTTAATGTCATGTCTCCTTGGCCTCCCCTATCTCAGTCTTTCCTTGTTTTTCACGACCTTGAGAGTTTTGAAGAGTACTGGGCAAGTATTGTATAGAATGTTTACCAACCTGGGTTTGTCTGAAGTTTTCTCCTGATTAGACTGGGTTATGGGTTTGGGCTAAGAATACCACAAAGGTGATGTGCTCTTCTCATCACATCATATCAGGAGGTACATGCTATACACATGACTTATCACTGGTGATGTTGACCTTGATCATTTGGTTGAGGTGGGGTCTGTCATCTTTCTCCCCTGAAAAGTTAATATTTTTCCCTTTCTATTCTCTACTCTTTAGAAGCCAGTCACTAAGTCCAGTTCAACCTCAAGGGATGGGCAGGAGGAATTAAGTACCACCTCCCGGATGGTGAGAATATCTACCTGTAATATTTGAAATTCTTCTGAAAAGAAAACTTATAGCTTCTCTGCCATTTATGTATTTATTCAGTCATTTATTGTATTTATACCAGTACGGACTCAGAGATATTTACTTCCTACTTTGGGTTATAATCCAACACTACATTATCTATTTAGTTGCTCAAGTTCTTCCAGAGTTGGTCATTGGGAACTCTTTCAGTTGGTTCTTGCGTCCCTTTGCCATTCTCCCATCACCGTGTGTGTGTGTGTGTGTGTGTGTGTGTGTGTGTGTGTGTGTGTGTGTGTGTGTGTGTGTGTGTGTGTGTCTTTTGTGTGTGTGTGTGTGTGTGGTACTTCCTTTCTGGCACTACAAGATGCTCCAAGCTCATGATGTATTTTCTGTGCCCCAGCCCTAGAATCAGCCACTTCTCCAAGGAGTCCCAGTTCTTTTTATTGGATAAATCGTATTTAGAAACAAAGGTCTTGGCAAACTAGTGAGTTTTTAACTGGAAGAATTCTCATAAAATTCTATATTTCTGGCTTCTCTTAAAAATATTAACTGTCTGGCCACACTGGGCCCTGTCGCATGGAAACGTTCATATGGAACTGAGTTTCAGTGGCCATCTTAATGTAATTACATTCTCCAATTCACCACAGAAAATGCCATCCAAGCAATGTAATTTGGGTACCCAAATGCACCTCTTCACTAATTTAAATTATCCATGGGGCCCTGCTGGTACTCACTTTTGTATTGTTGTTCTTAGATTCTGTCTCAAGCACCATGGAGGGTGCAGGAGTCAGTAACTTGGAATGGATCCTCTGCCCCAGAAAAAGGATGGTCCCTGTCCCTTAGGGTGATGTGCCCCTGTGTCTCTGGGCCTCTAATGGTATTTGCGAGATGAAACTTGGATCACTGGGTTGTCTGTTTCCTTGCTGCTTAGAAGTCAAAAAAGCTCAGCTTATAGCTTCATCTACAGGGGTCTCTGTCGGTTTCTTGTCCCCCTGTTGGCCAAAGCACTCAACTGCTTTTACCTTCTGTTATCACTTTATGTCATGATGAGAAATTACCTTGATGCCTGTGTAGACTTCAACTGCATCACCAGGCAGGATATACGAAATGTCACAGACCAAAAGGCTCACAGATCAAACTAAGATGGCTTGGATCACACTGTTTACTGAATGATTAAGAACAGTGAGAATCAAGGGGGTGGGGAGAGAGGGAAAGA
>NW_006784469.1:1943155-1963403 GCF_000442215.2 Lipotes vexillifer
GGGGGGGAGGGAGGGAGGGAGGGAGGGCACGAGCGAGCCCAATGGAAGGACCATACAGCCTGAATCCTATGTCATGCAATGTTCACATGTCCATTCTCTGCTGCTTTAGCTTTCCCCACTTCATATGATTATAAAGACCAGGGATGAAGATATGTAGAGCCAATATACACTAGTTCTGTCAGAGACACCAAGGTGCAAGTACTCCTAGTGTATAGGGCAGAGGACATATGGGACCAAAATTGGTGTCCCCAACGGGTGGCTGATCTAAGGATGCGACAACTGTCATGAATACTTGGTGTCTACTTGGTCATTCCATCCCTTCCTATTCAGAACACACATATACTGCTGACTTTATCCATGTCTAATATATCTCACAAGAATTATCTATACTTAGTTTTGT
This sequence comes from Lipotes vexillifer, assembly GCF_000442215.2. Lineage (NCBI taxonomy): Eukaryota > Metazoa > Chordata > Mammalia > Artiodactyla > Lipotidae > Lipotes > Lipotes vexillifer. The sequence continues at coordinate 1,943,556 of NW_006784469.1, forward strand.
CTAACCTCCTTATTTGTTTTTCTTCTCTATTGCACAATACTCTTAATTCTTAAATTCTTGCTTAGATAAACAGTGAACAAGCATGTCCCTATACAAGCAACTTCTAATCTGTTCTTCAGAGATGAAGTGGCCCAGAGAGGTGTCATGAATGTTTTGCAGGGTACTGTTAGGTTGGTTCCTGTCCTGGCTCTGTTGACTAGAATCTTTGTTGCCCACCTTGACGATCATCTGGAAACCCTCTCAGGAGCATATCGAGCTCACAATAAAAGGACTCATGACCCCATTTTCTTTAATAACCTTGATTCCAGAGCCCCTTAGCTTCCAATGCCTTGAAGAGATCATTCTCTTCAGCAATCTGGAAAGGAGAGGAAAAAAATTCTTCCTAAAAAAAAGATATCCCTGCCTAGTTGCCCCACCTCTGTACAGGTCTGCTATCTGTAGTGGACTAGGTCCAGGATGCTCTTGGAAGAAGAAAGATGGGGGCAGAAAGTTGATTTCCTAAGGTAAGAGCAAATGGAAAGGAAAGGAAAATATAGCAGAGGGAGGAACACTCCCAAACTCATTCTACGAGGCCACCATCACCCTGATACCAAAACCAGACAAAGATGTCACAAAGAAAGAAAACTACAGGCCGATATCACTGATGAACATAGATGCAAAAATCCTCAACAAAATACAGGCAAACAGAATCCAGCAGCACATTAAAATGATCATACACCATGATCAAGTGGGGTTTATCCCAGAAACGCAAGGATCCTTCAATATATGCAAATCAATCAACGTGATACACCATATTAGCAAACTGAAGGAGAAAACCATATGATCAACTCAATAGATGCAGAAAAAGCTTTCGACAAAATTCAACACCCATTTATGATAAAAACCCTCCAGAAAGCAGGCATAGATGGAACCTTCCTCAACATAATAAAGGCCATGTATGACAAACCCACAGCCAACATTGTTCCCAATGGTGAAAAACTGAAACCATGCCCTCTAAGATCAGGAATAAGACAAGGTTGTCCACTCTCACCAATATTATTCAACGTAGTTTTGGAAGTTTTAGCCACAGCAATCAGAGAAGAAAAAGAAATAAAAGGAATGCAGATCAGAAAAGAAGTAAAGCTGTCACTGTTTGCAGATGACATGATACTATAAATAGAGAATCCTAAAGATACTACCAGAAAACTACTAGGGCTAATCAATGAATTTGGTAAAGTAGCAGGATACAAAATTAATGCACAGAAACCTCTTGCATTCCTATACACTAATGATGAAAAATCTGAAAGAGAAATTAAGGAAACATTCCCATTTACCACTGCAACAAAAAGAATAAAATACCTAGGAATAAACCTACCTAAGGAGACAAAAGACCTGTATGCAGAAAACTACAAGACAGTGATGAAAGAAATTAAAGATGATACAAACAGATGGAGAGATATATCATGTTCTTGGATTGGAAGAATCAACATTGTGAAAATAACTATACTACTTAAAGCAATCTACAGATTCAATACAATCCCTGTCAAATTACCAATGGCATTTTTCACGGAACTAGAACAAAAAATTTCACAATTTGTATGGAAACACAACAGACCCCGAATAGCCAAAGCAATCTTGAGAAAGAAAAATGGAACAGGAGGAATCAGGCTCCCAGACTTCAGACTATACTACAAAGCTACAGTAATCAACACAGCATGGAACTGGCACAAAAACAGAAATATAGATCAGTGGAACAGTGTAGAAAGCCCAGAGATAAATCCACGCACATATGGTCACCTTATCTTTGATAAAGGAGGCAAGAATATACAATGGAGAAAAGACAGCCTCTCCAATAAGTGGTGCTAGGAAAATTGGACAACTACATGTAGAAGAATGAAATTAGAACACTCCCTAACGCCATACACAAAAATAAGCTCAAAATGGATTAAAGACCTAAATGTAAGGCCAGACACTATAAAACTCTCAGAGGCAAACATAGGCAGAACACTGTACATAAATCACAGCAAGATCCTTTTTGACCCACCTCCTAGAGAAATGGAAATAAAAACAAAAATAAACAAATGGGACCTAATGAAACTTAAAAGCTTTTGCACAGCAAAGGAAACTGTAAACAAGACATAAAGACAATCCTCAGAATGGGAGAAAATATTTGCAAATGAAGCAACTGACAGAGGATTAATCTCCAAAATTTACAAGCAGCTCATGCAGCTCAATATCAAAAAAAGAAACAACCCAATCCAAAATTGGGCAGAAGACCTAAATAGACGTCTCCAAAGAAGATATACAGATTGCCAGCAAACACATGAAAGGATGCTCAACATCACTAATCATTAGAGAAATGCAAATCAAAACTACAATGAGGTATCCCCTCACACCAGTTAGAATGGCCATCATCAAAAAATCTACAAACAATAAATGTTGGAGAGGGTATGGAGAAAAGGGAACCCTTTTGCACTGCTGGTGGGAAGGTAAATTGGTACAGCCACTATGGAGAACAGTATGGAGGTTCCTTGAAAAACTAAAAAGAGAACTACCATATGACCCAGCAATCCCACTACTGGGCATATACCCTGAAAAAACCATAATTCAAAAAGAGTCACGTACCACAATGTTCACTGCAGCTCTGTTTACAGTAGCCAGGACATGGAAGCAACCTAAGTGTCCATCGACAGATGAATGGATAAAGAAGATGTGGCACATATATACAATGGAATATTACTTAGCCATAAAAAGAAACAAAATTGAGTTATGTGTAGTGAGGTGGATGGACCTAGAGTCTGTCCTACAGAGTGAAGTAAGTCAGAAAGAGAAAAACAAATACCGTATGTTAACACATATATATGGAATCCAAAAAAAAAAAGGCTCTGAAGAAACTAGAGGCAGGACAGGAGTAAAGACGCAGATGTAGAGAATGGACTTGAGGACACAGGGAGGGGGAAGGGTAAGCTGGGATGAAGCAAGCGAGTGGCACAGACATATATACACTACCAAATGTAAAATAGCTAGTGGGAAGCAGCCGCATAGCACAGGGAGATCAGCTCGGTGCTTTGCGACCACCTAGAGGGGCGGGATAGGGAGGGTGGGAGGGAGATGCAAGAGGGAGGGGATATGGGGATATATGTATATGTATAGCTGATTCACTTTGTTATAAAGTAGGAACTAACACACCACTGTAAAGCAATTATATTCCAATAAAGACGTTAAAAAAAAAAGAGTAAATGGAAAGGGAAGATATGGCTACATGGGGTGTAGACATGGATGCAGGGAGTTTCAAGAAGCCATTGGATGTTCACTGAATAGCTATTTATGAGAACAAAGAAAGAAGGCAACATGGGACTGGTTAACTGTAGCCCTGAATACGCAATATTAAGCCATCACTAAAATTACATTTTCTCAGGCAACTTTGGTCTTGCCCATTAGGAGAGGAGATTAGGAGATTAGGAGAGTGGCTTAAGGCCAATAAATCCAGAGACCAATGAAGAGCAAAAAAACTCATCCGAGCTCTCAGAAATGGGAATAACCAGAAACGTATCTTTCTGGTCCTCTAGTGAAGACATGCTGTGGGCTTCACAACCAGGCAGCTGAGCTACCTTCTCTAACAATTTTTTCTGGAAGGATCTCTTTATAAACAGAATTACCTCTGATCAGAGAGAACCTCCACTTTGTCATCTGAACGCTCCCAAGACGGACCTAGTAAAAAAGGTAAAAAAGCAGACTGGGGGCCTGAAGTGTTTGGGATCTGTCCCCACTCTGGAGAGTCCTTTGGCAGGCCTCCTTGGTTAGAAACAATCCAAGATACAGCAGACCTTAAGTGCAGAATTGCTGCTAGCATAGGGGAGCTCAGTGATGCCAGGGCAGGACTCCTGGTGACACAGTTAACAACAGACCCAGCGGCCTTGGGAAAAGGCTGCTATGGCACTGGATTAACTGGATTCCAGGGAGCCTCTGATATTTGCAGGGACACCCACACTAGGGTTTCACTGTTACCTGTCAACCTACATCTTACTGGAAATAACGATGTTACAAGAAGGGGGTTTGTGGAAGGAGATGAAGGGGTGCTTTCACCTCAACAAATCAAGAAAATCCACTTCAGCTATCTGATCTGTTCATAGCAGCAAAAGAGAGTAGCCTTTAGGAAAAGAAGTTTGGGAGAAAAGGAAAATACCCAACTTGTCTAAGACGTTAGGAAGAGAAGTGGAGACCTGAGGTATTAAAGTTGGCAGAGATGCATGCTCTGTCTGGGAGGATTTCACACTGAACAAAGCAACTTTAATACCAAAAACAATTGTTCACTTTTTTCCCTCCATTCATTCTGAAAGGATGTGAACGTATATGGAAAGCAGAGGTTAAAAAAGTGAAGGGAGGAGTATCCACTGATTGAAAATGATTGAAATGATCCGGATCATTCTCTGGGAGATGGTTAGCTTGAAGATGAACACTGTGAGAGGCAGAAGAGCTCGCCTGACAGATGTGAAGGTGAAAACAACACGAGGCAGACCCAAATCAGGATCTGTGGGACCTGAGGACAAAGGCCAGAGAGAGAGCTCATGTGCTGTGAAGGCAAGAAGTGTAACTCAAGGTGAGATGATAAAAGCTGAAGTGTGAAGGGCAGCCTAAGGCCAGGCATATAGTTTTTATGTTTAAGTAAAAGGCCATCTGGAGGAAACAGTCAATTTGGATCTGGGCTTCAGGAGTGGGTTGGTAAATCCCTTCCTGGAGAAATCCTGGGATGCTAAGGGTGCCCAGTGACAGACACCTGGCATGAATAATAAAATGTGAAACTAATGATCGTGTGTTTGAAGAGGCAGAGAGAGCATTCTCTCTAATCAGGCGAGTGGCATCACGAAGTTCTGTATAAGGTCTTGCTGTCCTTTTTCTTTGTATACCAGAGTTTGACTATCGTTTCAATTTGCTGCTTCAGAAGAGTACAAGTCCAGATGTCAGAACGTCAGAAGCGCTAGAAGAACATCAAAGCCCCTGGTGGTGCCGGCACAAGTGTTTTAGAGCAGCATCAAAGAGATGCAGGGCGGGCTTCCCTGGTGGCGCAGTGCTTGAGGGTCCGCCTGCCGATGCAGGAGACGCGGGTTCGTGCCCCATTTCGGGAGGATCCCACATGCCGCGGAGCGGCTGGGCCCGTGAGCCATGGCCGCTGAGCCTGCGCGTCCGGAGCCTGTGCTCCGCAAATGGGAGAGGCCACAACAGTGAGAGGCCCGCATAACGCAAGAAAAAAAAAAAAAAAAAAAAAAAAAAAAGAGATGCAGGGCTTACACCCTTCTGCCCAGAGAAAGAACATCAGACTCAGCTCTGGCACTTTCTGCCTCTCTTCAAAAACCGGTCACCGTTTTTGTCCGACGTTTGGAAGAAGGAAGTTGATCAGCAAAGCCCTGGAGTTTAAAAGATGCCAGTGTCCCTTATCCAGCCAATCATCCCAGGGAATGTATGTGTACCAGGACAGAATCAAGGCACAATGGCGGGGTTAGGCGGCATGGCATCTACCCCCGCCAGACCTCTACATTTCCACAGGCAGACGTGAAGGGGGGTCCCCTGGAAATTCCCCAACCTCTAAAGCTGACATCACTGTCTGCCTTGCGTCCCCAGGCTCTAACCTCAAATGGCCTTTTCTCTCTGCTCATGTTCATGGCCAGGAGAGCTGCCCCACCCAGCTCCCCCCCAGCTTCCCAAGACACACCTCATCCTGCACACTCTAATTCTCAAAATCCCTTCCGGTCCCCTTCTCCCACTCTGCCACAACTTCTGAAATCTTTCCCTTGTGCTGTCTGGAACTCGTGGATCGTTATCAGCACCATCTCCTATGTTGTCAACCTCTTTCCAGAACATTCTCTTCACCTTCTTGCTCTAACTGTAATCTGTGCAGCCCTCTCAAGTCATGGTCATGTGTTCCCCACGCACGATACGACCGGGCCTGAGAGTAAGGCAGGCCTCCACCTTCCTCGATGACACTTACAGGCCATCCTTCCTCGGGTCCCTCCTCCTTTACCGCTCCAGTTTAGAATTTAATGTCATCACATTATGCCCACTCTCTCCTCTCTTGTTACAGTTATCTTGGGACACCCCCCACCCCCCACTGCTAGGTTACCTTAGCTCCTGGCTGATGGCAATCTACTCTAGTGTTAGCCCTGTCCTAATTCCTGGCAATTCCAGTACATGCAGAGATGATCCTTCTGCAGCCTGGCCTCTTATTTTCTTGTTTCTTCTCCCCGATCTTGTCCTCCAATCTATTCAGCCACTCGTTGCTACAGTCATATCACAGACCTTGTCATATGCGATAACTGTTCTCTTTCCATAATCTCTAATTCACGTATCAGACTCCCTGACCACCACCTCCTCTTTTTCTAATTCATCGTCCTTAGTGTGCTGATGCCAAAACTCCTTGTACCCCTCTGAGAAATCCAATCAATTGGTCCAACAACGTTTTCATCACATTTCAACTTCAGGATCTCCTCTATTTTCTGAAGTTAAATGCCATGGTAAACGGTGATAATCATTCCCTTGGATGCATTTCCATCTTACCTGACTCGCTGACTTTGTTGTGTTTGCTTGGCCGAAGTCCCTACCCTGGGACTTCCCTGGTGGCGCAGTGGTTAAGAATCTGCCTGCCAAGGCAGGGGACACGGGTTCAATCCCTGGTCCGGGAAGACCCCACATGCCGCAGAGCAACTAAGCCCGTGCGCCACAATGACTGAGCCTGCGCTCTAGAGCCCATGAGCCTCAACTACTGAGCCCGCATGCTGCAACTACTGAAGCCCACACACCTAGAGCCTGTGCTCCGCAACAAGAGAAGCCACCACAATGAGAAGCCCGCGCGCCACAATGAAGAGTAGCCCCCGCTCGCCGCAACTAGAGAAAGCCCACGCGCAGCAACGAAGACCCAACGCAGCCAAAAAGAAAAAAAAAATTGAAAAAAAAAAGTCCCTAACCTGACTAAATCCATCTTTCCCCTACACCACACCAGCAACCATGCAACTGACATGTGGCCAGAGAAAAACCCAACCATACTGACTGAGCGCACTGAAACTTAAGAACTGCGACTCATAAGTGGGCCCTCGGTACTGCCAGCAATCACGCTATATACATTTTCCCTAATCTACTTTCTCTCCTACTCTCCCTGTCCATCATACATACATTCTCCTCTGTATCTGTCAGTCTTAGCTATGTATCAAGCCATGCCAATAAATACTGGCTTAAAGCTGTAACTATTTTATTTGCTCATGAGTTTGTGGGTCAGCAATTTGGGTTGGGATCAGTTGGGTACTTCTTCTGCTGGACTTGCTTGGTGTCACTCACGTGCCTGTGGTCATCTGGTGACTTAAACGGGGCTGTTTGGTCTCAGATGGCAGTTGGTCTTTGCCATTGAAAGGGCCACCCGGCTCCAGCAGGCTAGCTTGAGCTTCTCCAAAGTGGTGGTGGAAGAGTTCCCAGAAATAAGCATTTTTTAAGCCACTGCATGGATCATATTTGCCAATGTCCTGTTAGCTAGAGAAAATCATATGGCCAAGCCCAGAATCAGTGTGGGAGAAGAATAGCAAGGGGCTGATGCACTGGGAGTTATTACTGGGACAATCTACCCTTCCACAGACTTCCATCTACCACCATACCTCCCACCCACCAGCATCTGCGTGCATATACTCTACCCCCTCTTCTGTTACTAGAAGAACCCTCCATGCCTCTAAGGCTAACCCCTCCATTTTGGCCCTAGAGCCCATCCCTTCTTGTCCACTCAAGGCCCTTGCTTCTGTTTCTCCTCTGGAGTCACTCATGCCCATGCAGTAATCTGGTGGCTTGAATGGGCTGCATCGTCTAAGGTGGCCTCACTCTCTTTCCTGCATCATCATTTTCCCTCTCTCTCTCTCTTTTTTTTTTTTTTTTTTTTTTTTTTTGCTATGGGGTTTGTGAATTCCTTATATATTTTGGATATTAACCCCTTATCAGATATATGGTTTACAAATATCTTCACCTGAATAAACATTTTTCTGAAGAAGACATACAAGTGGCCAGTAGGTATATGAAAAGGCACTCAAATCACTAACCGGTAGGGAAATGCAAAATCAAAACCACAATGAACCACTTCATACCTATTAGAATGGCTATTATGAAAAAGATAAAAGGCACTAGGTGTTGGTGAGGATGTGGAGAAAAGGCCCCTGCATCGGCAGGCGGACTCTCAACCACTGTGCCACCAGGGAAGCCCTCAATAGACTCTTAACTCATCTCCCTGTTTCTGCCCTTGTACTCTAGGGTCTATTTTCAACATAGCAGCTAGACTGAGCTTTTAAAAACATAAGTGACAGAGCATGTCACTCCTCTGCTACAATGGGCCTCACAGCTCTTACCATCTGCTTGTCCTATCCCTTCTATCTTGCCGATTCTGCACTTGCTTCCTATGACTCTACTCCTTGTCCATCTGGCTCCAGCAACATTGCTCTATTTCTAACTCCTAGAGTATCCCAAGCATACTCCCTTGTCAGGATGTTTGTATCTGGTTTCTTCCGTCTGGAACACTGTAGCAGTTAGCTTATGTGTGTAACAAACCGAACCAAAACATAAAGGCTTAAAATAACAATTATCATTTCTCCTGGTTCTCTGAGTTGACTGGACAGTTCTTGTCTACACCAGCTTGACTGAGGCTGTACGGTCTAGGATAGGAGTTGGCAAGCTACAGGCTGCTGGCCAAATCTGACCCACCACCTCTTTTTGCAAATAGACTTTCACTGGCACACGACCATACCTACGTGTTTATGTATTATCTATGACCGCTTTCATACTACAAGAGCAGCGGCTTGTTATTGATGGGTCAGTGGGGATTGCTTAGACACGTGTTTCTCATCCTCTCTCAGGGTAGCTCAGGCTCGTTTACATATGGTGGTCACAAGAGTTTCTGAGATCAAAAAGCTAGGTCACACTTGACATTGTCCCATTTTTCAAAGCAGGTCACATGGCTAAGCCTAGAACCAGTGTGGAAGGGGCTACCCAAAGACGTGGCTATAAGGATAGGAATTCTGTGGCCATTTCTGTAAACAATCTACCATTAAACCTTATTCCTCCTTCATGACTTGTTGCCCCACCTCGTACAACTCTATGCCCGAATATCACTTTTTTAGTGAACCTTCCTTGATGAGCTCCCTCTCCCCACTCCCTGTGCCTCTTTCCTGCTTAATATCCCTCTGTGACATCTATCACTTTCTTACCTTACTTATTTTGTTCACTGTCTGTCTTCTCCTTCTAGAATATAAACTCCACGAGGACAGGGATTTTTGTCTGTGTTGTCCACTGTTTTATCTCAAATGCCTAGAACACTGCCTAGAACAGAGTAGGAAATTAAAACACAGTTTCGAATGAATGGATGGTCTGATGGAGTTTATGATTCGAAGCAGGAGCGCTCCTTGCTAGCTAGAACAGTGCTATTGATGTTTGGGTCTAGAGCCCACCATTTATCCTTCTTGGTGTAACATTGCTACATTATGATGGAATAATACATATTAAGCACTTTGAAAATACTAAGAATTTAAAAGCAGAATTACTATTGCTTTGCTTTTTATACCTTAGATAAGGTTGGTCTTAACTCACTCAATAGGTAACAGTCACCAATTACATTTAATCCTCTTAAGCGGACCAGAGCATTGCAATTGTCTATTTTGGCATAGTAATCTCTTGGAGGAGGGACTATTTCCAAAACAATGCTCTGATCACATTGAACATAAACCCACCCACCATCTTGGGATTTTTTTTCTGCCTAGAGAATAAAGTCCTCCCAAATTAGTACCCATTTTGCCTTTCAGGAATTATGCATCCTTTATTGGTTTAGCTAGGCTTGAAGAAAGGGCATGACTTAGAAAATGGTGAAATGAGGGGTGGGGGAATTGAGACAGGAGCCAGAATGTGAGATCTTTTCAGAAACAAGTTGTGGAGCAAGTTGGCTGGGATAGAGGAGCCATATGACACAATATAATATAGCAGGAGTACGGCAAATGCATGGGAAGTGCCATGTTTTGAATTATCATAAAATCAGGCCCTAGGCCCACCAGATGTCCAAAAGAATACATGAAACCAGACTAAGTCTGACAACATGATGAGCTTTTCTTATGCCTTTTGGTTCTTGCATTTACTCCTCTTACCGAATTACATCTATTTTCTTTTTCATTCTAAATTCTGTATGAATTTAAGAAAGTGAAACCACTGAGCCAATAGATTTTTCTAGTTTCATCATGAGCAGAATTCTGGTTGTTGGACTGTTGATCTATTATGTCCCTATCACACCACTTCCTCAGTGGTTATTTATACCTCATCAACAGCTCCCAGACATTAAAATGAAAGGTCTTGAAACTTATGGGAGAAGTTTAGAGAGAGAGCTCTCTGTATCTTGTGAAACAGACAAGGTCCCTGCTTAGTCAACCTTTCTTACAAAAGAGTTCAATGATAACAGCCAAATTAGAGCCCTGGTCAACCGCAGCTGATGATGGGCTCTGTTGATGGGTGCCCTTGGCTAGACCTGAAAGTGATGTCCTGAGAGATGATTACACTTCTGCTCAATAAGCCAAAGATGTATCCATTAAAGGCTGAGCAGAAAGGAGGAATAAAGGTGGAAATGCATCCTCTTGATCAGTCCACGTATTTGACCTCTTACTCTCAGTCATGGTCTCCAGTGTATCTATCACACTCTGTCACGTGTATGGATTATTATTCTATGCAGTTTCAGACACACAGAATCCTTGATTGTTGAGCTCCTTATAATCTTAGGAAGATATACTCAGGTATGTAAACCAATGAATAATTCTAAAAAAGCCACATGGAGAAATTAGGACTACGTGCTATTCACTCATTCAGTAATTATTTATGAGGACTGTGTTAGATGCTAGGTGTTCTAGCCTCAAGATGAACATACTTTAGTTGGAGAGACCAACATTAAGAGTGATAGGTAAGTGCTGTGATAGGATGAAGTACGCACAGAGAAACGGAGTGTTATCTTGACTTGGGAGTTGTGGGTGTCCTGGAAGCTTCCTCAGGTGTGATATGTGAAAAAGAATTTTCAAGACTGAACAGGAGATGTTAAGGAGAATAAACATTGCAGGTAGAGAGTGGTGTGGGCGACAATGGACCTTTCCATGTTCATAGCCAAAGTGGAGGAGGATAGGGCAGAGTAAGCAAAGAGAAAAGATGCTGGAAAAGAAACAGGACAGATCAGAGAGAACCTGGCAGTTCAACTACAAAGTTTTAATTGGATGTGAAAAACAATGTAATGCCACCGCTGAATTTTTTCGAGCGATCAGATTTTCGCTTCGGAACATAGACAAATGTGGAAGATGAATAAAGCATCTGAGTATGGACGAGGCTACAGGCCTGAGATCTATTAGCGGACTGCTGGAAAAAAATCGGGAGAGACATGATGAAGGCTCAGCTAAGACAGAGCAGTGAAGAAGACGGGAGTGATGCTGAGAGATACTGATGACCAGAAATTAGAGTTCTTGGTGACCAGATGGGCAGCAAAGGAAAGAATTCTGAAGGGTAATGTTTGGATCTCTAGCTTTGGGCATCTGGGTAGACAGTGACATCATTGTCACAGAGAGAGAACACAAGAAGATAAATGGGGACTTTGGGAAAAAGTAGTGACCCTTCTCAAGTTCAAGATGCTGTGGGACATCTAGGTGGAGCTGAAAATGGAATGAAATGGGCAATTCAGACTGCATGGAATTAAAAGGGAAGGGTAAACTTTCCCACACCTAATCCCCTTTTGTGTTTGTATATCCTGGCCTTTTGTAGAAAAGGCCTCCAACTGAATGACAGGAAGATAAAGAAAGAGGGGCCTCATGGATGGCGTGGAGGGTGGGTGGGGACTGGAGGAAAGGCCGGGATTTGAATAGGCAGAGGGGAAAAGAAAGGGCAGTTCAGGGAGGGAACAGAGAACCAACAAACATAAGACACTATTACCAAGCAAAGCAAGAGCAGAGGGTTCAAGATGTGGAAAAGAGGAAAATAAGCATTACCAAGAGGATGGTGCTGGATTTCTGAATGAATTTATTCTCCGGATGGATGCCGGGAAGTTTAGGCTTTAAACAACCAGCAGTAAGAAGCCCTGGAAAGTTCCTGAACAGAGAGGAGCATTCATTATAAGATTCATATTTTACAAATATGGTCTGGAAACGGCGTCCAGGAGAAAAGTAGGCCTAAGGGGAGGCAGAGATCTGTTTAACGGGTGATTGGAATCTTCCCGCACCTCCAGTGCTGTGTCAGGGAGAGAAGAGCTTCCAGGGGTTCTGCGGGCACAACTCTCCCCTGTCAGGAATACGGCAGCACTTGGGCAACTGGGATTGAAAAAAGTCATGCTATATATTCCTTCACAGGGGACCTGGCCATAGCCCTCTTGAAGAACCAGGGAGATAGCCATGAGTATTTTTTTCCTTTAGGGAAATACAGAAGCAAATAAAGATGAAGCTTGCGGTAATGAAAATTTTTTACCCAATCACACATGCATTACTAAGGGTCTTCCGTGGGCTGGAAGGTGTGATCTTCTGAGTCGGCTGCTGAGTTGAGATGAGAGGAATTGCTCAGTGTTGATAACACTTGGATGTTGCTAATGTAATTACAGCTTCCCAAACCAGTCTCAAAAACTAAGGTTCTGGGTTCCGCGGCCCGGTGCTGTGGCGGAGGGGAGACCACTCGTTACTGCTGCCGCCGTCTCTGCCGCTTCACGGAGGCCATCGGGGTTCACCTGCACATCCGTCTATAAGGAGGGCCGGGCTGATGTGGTTGCCAATGATGCAGGTGACAGAGTTACTCCAGCTGTGCTGTTCACGCAGAAAGTGAAGAGGTTGTTAGACTGGCAACAAAACAAAGTAGAATAAGGAATATTTCAAGTACAGTAACGAAAGTAAAGCAGATCCTTGGCAGAAGCCAGAAATGCGGTCCTTGGACCTGGCCTCTCGGCAATTAGCCCTGAGAGGGAAGAATCGGCTGGCTCCTGAGATAGACCGGAGCACACAGAGCCGCTCCACACCTTCAGATTGGCACCTTGCTGCCCAGGAGCCTCCTCCAGCTGGCCTTCCTTCGCAGTCCACTACGGCCACTCCCAATAGCAGTGCGGGCATCCGGTGGTCCAGACAGGAGACACGGACGCTTTTCTCCATACTAGGTGAGGCACAGTATATTGAGGGCCTCCAGACCGTGCATCACAATGCAGACGTCTACCAGACTGCGTCTAAGCGGATGCAGCAGAAAGGCTTCCGCCGCTCCAAGCGTCAGCGCCGCTCCAAGTTCAAGGCCCTGAGGGCATTGTATTTAAAGGCCCATGCGGCCCACGCCACAAGTATGGGTGATCCACCACACTGTCCCTTTTATGATACGATGGATCACTTTCTCCGAAATCAGATAGTGACTGATGCACATAACTAAACGGAGGATGCTGCTTGGGCCCAGCGCTGTGATCAGAACTCAGTGGCCCCTGACACCCCAGGGGAAGAGGAAACCAGCATTCTGGGAGCAAAAATGACTCAGGCAGCAGATCATCAGCCTATCTTGAAAACAGTTAAGGAATCAGATGAGGACTGTCAACTGAGGATCAGTGCCCAGATGCGAGAAACCAGCGACCTTGAGGACTCCTGGGATGAATCCTCAGGTGCAGGGTGCCCTCAAGGGACCCCCAGCTACAGCAGCTCCCACCGCCTTTCCGGAGGTGCAGCCGCTCCCTGTCAGAGCAGCCCCATGACCAGACTGGGAGTGTCTGGTGAGCCCAGCCCCCGCACCAGCTCCGGCCAAAACACTCCCGGGGTGGCCTCGTCACAGCGGCGTTGTGGCTCCTCCTCCAGAGTTCCTTTTGTTTCTGGTGGGGATGGGCCTTTGACCAGTGAGGCCCCGCCCAGGTGGGCAAGGCGAAGAAGGCGGTCAGTGGCCAGGATTATCGCAGCCCAGTCGGCAGAAAACAGGAGATTGGCAGGAGAACGTTCAAAGCGGGAGGAAGAAAAATTGGACCATCTGATTGCCATTGGCGAGGAGGCCAGTGCTCAGCAGGACACCGCCAAGGAGCCGCGCAGGGATGCCGTGGTCGCGGTCAGACGCTCGGCCGCAGCGGTGGAAGAGGCAACCGGTGCTTTTGAGCTAGCGCTTGAAAAGTTGCTTCAGAGGTTAATTTCAAACACCAAAGGTTAGGAGCTGATCACACAAGGGAGTATTTCCTACTCTGGCAGAGGCCTGGGTCCAACAGCTGCCTTCTGGTACCCTGGCTCCTTTTCCGTGTCCTCAGAAAAAGAGTGGATGGACCATTAATGTGCAGAAGGGTAGGAATATACTTGCTTCTCCCAAGTGTCTCCACTAGTTGAAAGACCTTTCAGAAACGTGAGAGGTAGCCTAGTAGACAACGGAAGCAGCCAAGTCCAGAGAGCTAGTTAGCCCTGGTTTCATCACGGATGTGCGATAACTTAGTTTACCTCTCAACACCAGTTTCCTTGGCTGTTAAAAGGGAGCAACCTGCCTACCTCACAGGGTTGTTGTGAGGATCAGATGCCTTAAATAGATGTGAAAGGGTTTAAAAGTTTAAAAGCACTAGACACATGTAAGTTATTAAACCATATGACCTTGGCCGAGGTCGGACTAGGGTGAGGCACAGTAGCTGCCAAGATACATACGGAATTAGGGTTGTATACCGAGACCTCATTGCTTGAAGCTACTAATTTAACTTGACTGCCTCCTGGAGTTTACGATCTTCATTTCTTTAAATCTCTCTACAGCTCATTAGGCTAATATAGACACAACACGTACTGGTACCTTTATCGCTTATATCTTCACTGCTTTGTCTGTGACATACCCACTAGCGAACACTCAATAGTCAAACCATCTTTCCCTCCATTTTACTAGTCCTTAGTCTCTTATCACTATGGACATATTTCAGAACTGACAGGGAGCCACAGTCGTGCATTTTAGTTCATATTTATAATCTTTGATATAATGAGAAATTGGCTGTCGTATGAAATATTACATGTAAGTAAATTATTTGCATTCCATATTTTTTAGGTTCCTTGATTATGCATAATTATATATCTTTAGCTTTGGTTTGCCATTTGGACATTGTGGAACCAATTCAGATTATATCAGTTTCCCAAATGCTTTTAGCTAATTTTGTTCTTCTCTGTCAGCCTTTTTTCTGTCTGGTATGTTACAGAAGGCCAGCCCTAGAAAACTTTTCTTCTAGGGAACTTTCCAAAGTCACTCTTTCTCACAAGATATAGACAAAAGTTCACCTCATTAATGGCATATGATGGAACAGAACAGCTTTGGGAACAGTTGGGTGGTGTGGATAAGGATGGTCTGCAATAGATAACTCTTTTTAAGCACCAACCCTCCACAAATCCATCCCCTTTTCCCTCCAAAACACACACACTTCCTAGAGGAGATATGATGGTGTTGAGCCATGCTTCCAATTTACCCTAGAAGGGAAGCCATTACCGGCCATCGTTAACCTAACTTAAAGCTCTTAGCGGTTATTTAGTACTTTCAGAAAGTACAAAAAGGAGACTTGGAATTTAAAAAGCCTTCCTCTAATCAAGAGGCTGAAAAAAAAAAAGTGCAGGCATGTTGGAAGAGGTTTTATTTTCTATTTTGCCAGCTTGGTTGCTTACCTAAATGCTGGAAATACCAATAGGTGGAGAAACGGTCCAAACCACCGTGGGAACATAGTGGAAGCAGGAATAGATGGCAGGCCTCTCTGGGGAATGGGCGATTACGTAGGAAGCAGCGTGAGGTAGAACACACTGGAATTTAGTCAGAACCCCCAGATTCTAATGCTGCCACACTTCGGTACACTGAGCAGATCACTTGCCCTTTTCGTGCCTCAGTTTGTCTCTAAAATGAGAGGTTTGTACTAGATGACTTTTCTCGTACCTTCCAGTTCTAAAATATTAGATGAATAGCATAGCAAAAGGCAAAGTGAAATTCTGATGGCGATATTTTCAGTCACAGCAGCGTATTAATGGATGTGAAGTCCTGGTAACAATTGTGTTTGAAGGAAGCATTCTATGGCATTAATATTTATGAATGTACTCGTGAACTTCTATGAGCACCACACCCAGACACAGATTCCTTGCTTTAAAGAAGCATATGTTTAAGGCACGGAAATGGAGATATACAATTTTTTTTCTCAGTTGTTTTAGGCCCATACGTTGAGGGGTCCATGTCAGTTACAATTGGATAACACTACTGTAGATAGGTAGACTTTCTGGAAAAAACAGGGAAGCACTTGAAAGAGTTAGACCTGTACTATATTAATCTATCAATGGTAGCAAAGTACACAGGCAGGGATGTATTTGAGATAAGAGAAGTGCTGAAGAGCAGAAGTCAATGTGAACTTTGGAGGTAGTAAGTGTGCAGGTCTAATGGGTAGAGCAACTTTAAGGTTGGGAATAAAACTCAAGGGAAAAATCTTTAAAAAGTAAACAGAAGAAAACTGGCCAAATCTTGTGAAGAGGAGGGAAGTCGTAATAAGGGGAGGCTGTAGAGAAACAGGCCCAGAACTCCTGTCTGAGCTCTAGGCTCAGCCGTGACCCCCTGTCGGTCTGCAGACAGGTCACTTGACCATTCTGTACTGCAGGCCCCTCACCTATCCAGTGGGAGGCTATCCCAGCTACCTCGCAGGAGCTGTGTGAGGGCCCAGTGGACAGATGAATGTAAAGACAGGCGTTTCCAGACCTGGTGGGCTCTGTACTGGGACAGCGGGGGGAAGAAGCCCAGTAGCATGACAGTGCTGGTGGGTGCGGGGCAGGGCCTGCTGACCGCAAGGGGCACTTCAGCAGGGTGGAGGAGGATGAAGTCCGTGGTACCCTGGCAGGAGCGATGCTCTGCCTCCTGATGCCCTCGACGTAAATGGTGCTGTGTATGGCAACCTCCCACCACCCTCTGTGTCTCTCTGTTAAGTAACTTAATCCTGGTGTGGACAAATAAAGTTGTTATCTGTACCTAAAAAAAAAAAAAAAAAAAAAATTAAGGTTCTTGTATTTTTTTCTATTTTCCTGTCCATTTGGGGAAGATAATAACAATAAAAATGTACCAACTTGCTTGGTTTGACTTTACAACCTGTTGTCCCGACATTTTTATTGTGTCTTAGCCTGACTGGATTGATTTATTTCAACTTGTCTTTGAAAATGTCATTTACACAGAGAGACTGAACGGACTTAATTTGTTTAGTCTTGCAAAATGATGCTTATCAGTGGACCATGATAATTCACTAAATATATCCTGTGAAGGGAGATGGTACGAACAACTGAAAGAATTATTCATAGTGTGTGGAGAACAAAAATGGATACAAGGAAGTTAGCTAACAAACAGGACCGAGATGTTAGAATAAAGATGGATGTAAGGTATTCTTATTAGTTGTCCCATTAAAACAAAATGTTAATTTAGAGAATTTCTTTATGTCATTAGGGCTTTATTGCTGCTGCTGTGGTTGCTATTTAAGTATATACAGAAGTGGCCCAACATAACTAATGTAAATCTCTCCTCCATGCTTCTTCCAGCATCATAAACGCTCGAGCTTAACTGAATTTTTGCTTCACAGAATTACAAAGTACCATTATAAGACTTAATATGTTTCCCATTTCCTGTCTTTTCCCACTGTCTCTCTTCTAACACAGCATCCACATTTGGTCCACTTTTAAAACAATCTTAAACTTCCTAATTCATTATTATTATGTGTGTGGCAACTGCTGACAACCATAGATTAACCAAGTCTTAAAATACTTTGTAAAGGAAGTATAAATGATCAGAGAAGCAACTGCTTTGTTGTTGTTGTTGTTGTTGCTTTTTACTGGATGAAATATTCTTTAAATTCTATAGTGCTTTACAATTTTCAAAAGTTTCACACACTTGATTTCATATAATCCCATAACAACCCCTTTCTTTTTGCCTACCCCTATATTGCCCCTTCCCACTTCCCTCTCCCCACTGGTAACCAATCTCTAGTTTGTTCTCTCTATCTGTGAGTCTGGGGAAGCAAAGGTTTAAAATGGTGTTTTTAGGCATGTAAAATTCATGAATAATCTGAGATGCTATAGGCAGGTACAATGTATTCAGCCTCTGCAAAGTGCTCTCATGTATAACACCTCATGGAAACCTGTCACTTAACATCTGAATCAAGCCACAGCATAGCATGGTCAAAGTGGCTAAGTTAAGAAAAAATGGCAACTATGTGGCCTTAAACATGGGAACTCTTTTTTCCCCCTTTAGATCACCTTAAGGTACCAATGTTCCATGGAATGGACCTTGGAAACATGGGGAAGAGGAACTTTAAGATAAGTTCTTACTCAGATCTTTCCTTTTAGGGAAAAACAACCAATTAACATAAGTAATGTTTTCCAACTATGCACTACCCAGGGAGGTGAGGCAGTATAGAGTTTGGAGTCAGCCTTCCTGGGTCCAGAACCACTTGCTAGCTGGATGACCTTGGACAGGCTAATAAACCTCTCTGTGCCTCAGTATCCTTATCTGTAAAATGGGAATAATAATAGTCTTACCTCACAGGGCTGTTGTGCATATAAAACACTTTATAAGCAGAGAGGAGAGTAAAAAACTCAATAAAGTTAAAAAAAAATCACGAGAGAGAAGAGCTTGACACCTAGCATTTTATCTTTTGCATAAATATAACATATGGAATATCATAAACTTAAGTAGTTCCATGGTTCCAATTAGAGTGAATGGACATCTCTGGTTTCCACATAACAATAAGAAATTCATTTTTGATAGTTTAACTTAAACCCTACAGTCTTACTGAAAATAAGTTAGTTTGTGGAAGTTCTTGACATACCAATGAAAACCAGCTTATTGGCTCTTGCTAGAGAATTAATGGACTGCGATGCAACTCTCTAAATCCAGTGACAGCACCCATTTTGTTAAGGCAATGAGCCTCTTGGTGACATCACACTGTCCAGACCTCTATGGTGGAAACAGATCCCGAGTACTGCATCCAGCCCCGGAGGCTCAGCTTTGTAGAGGCCACTGACAAGTGGAGCAGTCTGGCTCGTGGAAGAGCAGGAAAACGCACGTTATATGAGAAACCATTAAAAGGACTGGAATTTTAGCCAGTAGAAAAGGATGACCCAGAAGCTATCCAGAAACATCAAAGAGCTGTCCCAGGTGAGAAGAATGGGACTTGCTCAGGAAGTCGTCGGAAGTAGTGGGGGAACATTATGTGTCATTTTGCACAAAACAAGACATCTGGCAATGAAATGGCTTGCTTCTCAAAATAGCAAGTACCCAATACTAAGAAAGTGATTAAGATAAGATTCCTTCTTTGTAAAGGGAACCCTCTTACACTGTTGGTGGGATTGTAAACTGGTGGCCGCCACTAGGGAAAACAGGATGGAGGTTCCTCAGAAAACTAAAAATAGAGTTGCCATATGATCCAGCAATCGCACTCCTGGGCATATACCCAGACAAAACTATAATACAAAAGAATACATGCACCCCAATGTTCACTGCAGCACTATTTACAATAGCCAAGACATGGAAACAACCTAAATGTCCATCGACAGATGAATGGATGAAGAATGTGTGGTATATATATACAATGGAATGTTACCCAGCCATCAAAAAGAATGAAATAGGGCTTCCCTGGTGGCACAGTGGTTGAGAGTCCGCCTGCCGATGCAGGGGATACGGGTTCGTGCCCCTGTCCAGAAAGATTCCACGTGCCACGGAGCGGCTGGGCCAGTGAGCCATGGCTGCTGAGCCTGCGCGTCCGGAGCCTGTGCTCCGCAACGGGAGAGGCCACAACAGTGAGAGACCCGTGTAGCATACCACCTGCTAAAGAAGAGGATGTGTCACCCATAACTGCTGCTGGAATTTCTCCCTGGG
>NW_006784469.1:1963413-1983054 GCF_000442215.2 Lipotes vexillifer
AAAAAAAAAAAAAAAAAAAAAAAAGAATGAAATAACGCCATCTGCAGCAACACGGATGGACCTAGAGATTATCACACTAAGTAAGTCAGAAAGAGGAAGATAAGTATCGTATGATATCACTTATATATGGAATCTAAAGAATGATACAAATCAACATATCTACGAAACAAAAACAGACTCACAGATATAGAGAACAGACTTGTGGTTGCCAAGGGGGAGAGGGGTGGGTGGGGGAAAGGATTAGGAGTTTGGGATTAGCAGAGGCAAACTATTATATATAGGATGGATGAACAACAAGGTCCTACTGTATAGCACAGGGAACTATATTCAATATCCTGTGACAAACCATAATGGAAAAGAATATATATATATATATGTGTGTGTGTATATATGAATGTGTGTGTGTGTGTGTGTGTATATATATATATATATATATATATAGAGAGAGAGAGAGAGAGAGAGAGAGAGAGGGAATATATGTATAACTGAGTCACTTTGCTGTACAGAAGAAATTAAGACAACAGTGTAAATCAACTATAGTTCAATAAAATTTTTTTTAAAAAGATAAGATTCCTTCTTTGTATGGGAAACTTGAATGATAATTTCTGGATCCTAGAGCCTAAGAACTCTTTTCACTCTATTTTAATTCTAATTTCATTTTAATATTGCAAATAAGTTTTCAGATGCTATCCCTTCCTCCAAAGCCTCTTTGGGGTATGTGCTATAGCTGAGAGATGTAGATACTGTCAGCATTCTCTGTGCCAACATTACCAAGATATTTTTACCAAGAGGCTAATTAGAACCTCTTGGAGAATTTCATAAGATTTTAAACTTCTAATGCTTCAGTTAACATTTCCCATCATTTTATTTTGGCCTGGTGTTAAATGGAAAAAGAGGTGCCATTTTATGGAAATAACAGTTCCATGAAGACTAAAAAAATCCCTCGAGTAGGAGACATTTGCAGTCTGTTTACACTGTTTTATGCCATTTGATCCCTCATGGGGGGGGGCAGTAATATCATTATTTCCATGTTACAGATGAGGTCCTGATGATTAAGTAGCAGAGTTCAGATCTGAGTCCAGACCTTCTGACTCCAAATCCAGGGCTCCTTCCCTTGGGCCTTACTCACTGCTTCAAACTGTTTAGTCAACATACATCTGAGGACCAAAAGCAGGGATGAAAAGCCTTGTCAATGAAACTCAGTAATGAAAGAAAAAAGCAACCAGGTAAAGGCTCTGCTGGAAGTCAAGCCCAAAAGGAAATATGGAGCTGGAAATTCAATTAGAGAAAACTGTGGAGAGATTTTCAGACTACAAAAGGGATTAATGAAGGAAATAAAATTAGTCAACCAAAAGGGTCAAGGTTTAGAAACAATATATTGGAGTCGAGAAAAGATATGTCTGGGATCTGGGAAACTAAGAGAGGGCGGAGAATTAGGAAAGAATGCAGCCAAAGTGAATGGACACGGTGAAGGAAGAGTGAGACTCATCCAGAACAATATGAAAATAAGCTGGAGCCAGAGCCTCGCGTGGACCAGTAGGAGTATCCGGACAGGCAGAAGGAGAGGTAAATAAAGGAACGCTCCTAAATGGCAAATCACTATTAAACAAAGAAAACGATAGACACAAAAAGACAGCCATGAGAACCAAAA
The DNA here is from genome assembly GCF_000442215.2 of Lipotes vexillifer. Taxonomy (NCBI): domain Eukaryota; kingdom Metazoa; phylum Chordata; class Mammalia; order Artiodactyla; family Lipotidae; genus Lipotes; species Lipotes vexillifer. The sequence goes on from NW_006784469.1 coordinate 1,965,065, forward strand.
CCTAAATTCAGAACAATAGATTTGTTTTTCTACATTGTTTTCCACAGGGGCAAAATTCTATTTTCCTTTCTTTGGGCTTATTTTCTTCCCACTATGCCTCCCTCTGAGCTCTGCAAAAGGGAAATGCAGAGGGTGTGAAGGGGATGAAAAGTCAAGCTGCATATTTTGAATGTGCTTCCAAATGCCACTGAGAAAGCTACTGCAGCCTACTTTGTATGTAACATATATTTTAAAACTGCTAAACCGTGATAGTCATGATGAGAGCACAAGCTGGCATCGGTGGGGGTAGGACCATGACTCAGATTTGCAAAAAAAAAAAAAAAAAAATTAAAAACCGGCAGTGTGCTGCTCACACAGTTGGTCTTGTAGAGCATGATGAGTCCATATTTTAAAGTAGATCATGTTTTTTGAAATTGATATATTGAAAAAGAACTTTTAGACCTTTGGATTAAAAAAATACCCTATAACTAAAGTACAGTATTATCGGGCTTCCCTGGTGGTGCAGTGGTTAAGAATCCGCCTGCCAATGCAGGGGACACGGGATCAAGCCCTGGTCCGGGAAGATCCCACATGCCGCGGAGCAACTAAGTCCGTGTGCCACAGCTACTGAGCCTGCACTCTAGAGCCCGCGAGCCACAACTACTGAAGCCCACGTGCCTAGAGCCCGTGCTCTGCAACAAGAGAAGCCACTGCGATGAGAAGCCCGTGCACCGCAACGAAGAGTAGCCCCCGCTCGCCGCAGCTAGAGAAAGCCCGCGCGCAGCAACAAAGACCCAACCCAACCAAAAATAAATAAATACATAAATAATTTTTTTTAAGTTTAAAAAAAATAAAGTACAGCATTATCATATATATTAGAATGAGCAGAACAGTGCTTTTGAACCTGCCTCAGCATATCATCCAAACACACACAGACTGCCACAGAGATATACTTATGCTTGGAATCAGGCAACTTGATTTGCCCTTGGCCACCCCATCAAATATGTGCTCTAGAAGCAGCTTCTCCCTAGGGAGCAATGTCCTCAAGAAACGTCCAGAACAAAGTGACTTCTCTCTGACATTGACATCGGGAATTTTCTCCACAGAGAAAAGGTGAGTGTAAATACAAAATGGATAGAGGAAGGAGAAGGGAGCGGAACGAATAGGAGAGAAGCTGTTCTGTGACTGAAAAATGTTACTAGCTACGGAACCTTCTTTCAACCCGTTAAAGCGTCAGTTTTCTCAGCTGTTAAATGGGGATAAGGATAGTACGTGTCTTAGGGGTGTGGTAAGAACTGAATGACGTAACACATGCAAAGCAGTTAATGCACTGCCTAGCGTTACATAGAGTAAACGCTCAATAAGGATTCGATATTACAATTTTTACCATTCCTTTGCATCTACTTTTGCCTTCATTCATTCTTTACTTTTCAACAAATGTTTGTTGAATGCCTGCTACATGGCACGCACTGTGCTGGGTACTGGGGATGAGGATCTGTGTAAGTCAGACATCTCTCTGCCCCCTCCCCCCATAGACCTTCCAGTGTAGTAGAGGAGACATAATATGAAAATTAACTGTTCAATTATTAAATTACATCTGTGACAGATGCTATGAAAGAGAAGTCCCGGATGCCAGGAGAGAGTATAATGGGGGACCTGAGGACTTCAGGAAGTAAGTCTTGAGCTCAGTTCTGAAGGATGAGTAAAAATTAACTAGAAAGGGTGGGGGCGTAGCTTGACGTGAGAGGGGAAGACGGAAGAGCATTCCAAATAAAGGGAACAGCATTCACCAAGGCTCAGAGGCGGGATTTACAGAAAGTAGATAACCGATAGAGCTTTTATTACCTTCTCTACCCGTGGCCTTATTTTAGTGGAAGCAAATGAACCTAACTGGTAACCCCAGTCATTTACTTCTTGCTGGAAGGAACAGCCAGAGCAAATCAGAATGAAACCTTTGTTTGCCCATCCTAAATCCAGAACTCTCTTTTGTCAGAGGGAAAGAAGTAATGAAAGTCCACTCTAGAACCCCAAACCTGAATCTATTCCGTGGGTTAAAATATACGTAGAGGTTTATAATTCAGTTTTACACATAGTTTTGCATCGTGTCTGAAGGTTCGGAGATGAGAATCATATACACGGAAGTGTCCCACTGACTACTGAAACGTCTTTCATGCCGAAGAGAATCAAAATAATAAACGGGGTGTGTGCCAAGCCTGCCTTGTGCTGTTAGAGTTAATGCTGCTAGGATGTTTATATTATAGACTTCATCTTTAAGGCTCTAAGATTTGGTCATAAAAACTCTTCCCAGCTGAAATGTGGCATATAAATAAGGTCTCCGCTTAAGGGGTGAATTGCTCTGTTGCTCTTTTAAGCTGTCCTTTCACTGGATACAACTCCGGGTGACTTTTTAAAAGTGTTTGACACCACCATCCACTTTTAACCCTTCATGCTTAGGAAAGGTGCCCTTATCGTGGCTGCCTAGAACTTTGAAGTGGGCAGAAAATTAGACGTTTCTGTAATGGAGCCAGAAAATCAGACATTTGTATAATGAGAAGAAAATTATATTGTGATCAGACAATAATGTCAACACAAAATTCCTTTTAAAAAATGTATTCCCACTCTAGTCTTTAGGATGTTAAAGCTCTGATGATAACATGACATATAGCCAGCCCAAGAAAGAAAAACCACAGCCTAGTAACTGTCTTAAGAAAAATTCAGTATCGATCATGTGTCTCTTCAAAATCTAGGGTTTATCCAATTAATTCAAGATGAAAACCCATGTGAGGACCCTGTGAGAAAGCTATGAGCCAGAAAGGGAGCTTTCACCAGAATGTGACCATGCTGGTACCTTGATCTTGGACTTCCCAGCCTCCAGAACCATGAAAAGTAAATTTCTGTTGTTTATAAGCTACTCACACTGTCCTATTTTGTTACAGCAGTTCAAACAGACTAAGACACTCCACATAATGCCCTTAAAATCCATCCAAGTTGTTGCGTGTATCAATAGTTCCTTCCTTTTTATTGCTGAGCAGTGTTCCAAGGTATGAATATACCGTAATTTGTTCAACTGTTGACTTGCTGAAGGACATGTGGGTTGTTTCTAGTTTTGGGCTACTACAAATAAAGTGTCTATGAATATTCATGTATAGGTTTTTGCATAAACACAAGTTTTCATTTTTCTAAGATAAATGCCCAGGTATGTAATGACTGCTCAGTTGTACGCTAAGTATATGTTTAACGTTTTAAACGAAACTGCCATACTGCTTTCCAAGTGATTGTACCATTTCACATTTCTACCAGCAACGTATGAAAGATTCAGTATCTCTGTGTCCTTGCCAGAATATGGTATTTTCAGTCATTTTTATTTTAGCCATTCTAATGTAGTGGCTATCTCATCATGACTTTAATTTGCATTTCCCTAATGGCTAGCAATGTTGAATAGCTTATCATGTGTTTATTTGCCACCCATACATCTTTTTTGGTGAAGTTTCTTTCAAGTCTTTTGCCCATTTTCTAATTGGACTTTTTGCCTTTTTTTTTTTTTTTTTAGATGTTGAGTTTTGAGAGTCCTTTATATATTCTGGATATGAGTCTTTTGTTGGATATGTGATCTGCAAATATTTTCTGCCAGTCATTGGCTTGTCTTTCCATCCTCATAACAGAGTCTTTTGCAAAGCAAAAGTTTTTAATCTGATGAAGTCCAATGTGTCCTTTTTTTCTTTTGTGGGGCGTACTTTTGGTACCATATAGGGACTGAAGTTTTCTTCAGTGGATTGAAATGCTACCATTAGTGACAACTGATACCATGTATTATGCACTTCCCAGGGGCCGGGAACTGTGCTAAGCCCTTTATGAACAATAGCTACTTTCATCTTTACCTCAGCCCTATGAGGTCCACATGATGAGCTGCATTTTTACAAATGAGGTGACTGAATCTTAGCAAGGTCAGTCACTTGCCAAAGCTCCCAAAGCAAGTAAGCAGTCAAGTCAGGCTTCCAACTCAGGTATGCCTGACTCCAAAGTGCAGTGTATAATGAGGAATTAAGGGGAAAACAGTTAGGGAATGTTAACAGAGAGAGAATTTCCTTAGGATTTGGGCAGGAATAGAGGAGGTGGCAAGGACCCTAAGGCAATGACTGGACCTAACCCATCCAGCAAAAAGGTGCAAAGCAGCAGCTCCTAGGAAGCACCAGTTAAAAAGGTTAAGTTAGTAGTCACCTGGGGTAGAAAACCACCAATGAAGTCCTGATTTCAATCCGGCATTTTGGCATATGATGAGAATGAACACATGTGTCCTTTCCACATACATAGGTTTTGCTTCACAGGAGATATAAGAAAAGGGTCTTTTGTCCAGCACGAACGAGGAGAATGGAATGCTTTTGCCTCCATCTTGAACTCAGCCTGAACTGACTACCGTGAAGGAATTCCCTGTGGAAGGAAAGTGGCTCCTCTGGAAGTTGTTTGCACATTTTGGTGAAGAGGTTGAGAGAGGAATCAGTAATGGGGGGAAGGACGGCCCAGCTATAGCACTGTTCCTACCCCAAGTAATCTAAAAGCAAGCCAACAGGGCTTCCCTGGTGGCACAGTGGTTGAGAGTCTGCCTGCCAATGCAGCAGACACGGGTTCGAGCCCTGGTCCGGGAAGATTCCACACGACGCGCAGCAACTGGGCCCGTGAGCCACAACTGCTGAGCCTGTGCGTCTGGAGCCTGTGCTCCGCAGCAAGAGAGGCCGCGACAGTGAGAGGCCCGCGCACCGCGATGAAGAGTGGCCCCCGCTTGCCACAACTAGAGAAAGCCCTCGCACAGAAACGAAGACCCAACACAGCCAAAAATAAAAATAAATAAATCAATAAATTTACAGAAGCAAGCCAACAGACGGTAGCATTTGTCTTAATTCCATTGTGGTGGGGACGAAGCTCTTACAGTATCAACTGAGGGATGTGAAATTAGTTGACCTAGGCTGATCCTAAATACTTGGGAACCTGCCTTGAAATTTAAGATGATGTTGATAGAACAGTGGTTCTCAACAGTGTAGTCTCATGGCTAGCGGCATTAGCATCACATGGGAGGCTGTTAGAAGTGATTCAAAAACCCTGGGGAGGGGGCCCAGCAGTCTGTGTTTTTAAGTCTTCCAAGTGATTCTGACACAGGCTAAAGTTTGGGAACCGCTGTAGTAGAAGGAGGTTTATAATGTATTTCAGCTAGGACTAGTTTTAACTGCATATAAAAGGTAAAACTCAAATATTAGTGGCAAAAAAAAAACAGACTTGTAATTTTATATAGAAGAAGTCGGAAGGTGGTCTGCCCGGGGCTGGTGCGGTGGTACCACAAAGCCATGAGAAACTCTGGCTTTCTGTTTTGCCATCTTCAGCACTCATTTGCATCCCCAAGGCTGCCACACACTCCAAGATGACCACTTAAGCTTTAGCTCTCACACCTCACAGTCAAGGCAACAGGAAGGAAGGAGGGGAAAAGATGAGAGGAGGTCCCTCCCCAATGAGTCAGTGACCTTTAAGCAGAAATCCCACATACACACATTTCCATTTCGCTGTCCAGAACTTAGTTACATGGCCACAACTACCCACAAAGGAGGCCGGGAAATGTGGCTTTTAATTGGATCTGGGGCAGTCTTAGAACACCTTGAATACAACGAGGGTTCTGTTACTAAGCCAAAGGGGAGAACTGGTATCAGGTGACATCTAGAAGCCTCTGCCACAAGTCCTGCAGACGCAGCTGGGAGAATCCTAGAAATTTGGAAAACATCTTGGAATCAGCCAAATCTTTACATTTCGAAGCTAATTTTCTATTCCAGGCAGTAAGTATTTTGGCTTTTTGTTACAAGTCTCTGGTCATAGATGATAAATATTAGGGTCTTCAAACATATGTGGAACGAGAGAGAGGTTGTCTGTAGTGTCTTATCAAACCACTTACCTCCCATAAGATGCCAGCCATGGTTCTGATAAAGTTTCAGGACAAATGTCCTTTATCTGATGACCACAGAAACAAGTGGGTGACTTCCCTCAAAGAGAAATTGGTTCAAATGAGCTTTTCTGACCTGTTTTTACAAAAGAAAATCCCAGCCCTCACTCAGAAAAATATACAGTAACTTGGCGTTATCGGTTCCCAGCCCCAAGGTCTGCAGAGAACATGGCTCCTAAGCTTTGCTTTCCCCAGAACGGAGGTGGAAAGTGAAGGAGGCCCAGCCCAAAGAGGTGACGTGCATCAAAGGATCCACAGTCCTCAACACCTCTTCAGCCCGTAAGTTCTCAAACCTCAGGTGAATGAGCGTCACCTGGGGAAATGGGTTAACGATGCGAATTCCGAAGCCCTAAGCTAAGAGCTTCTAATGCTACAGAAAAAGAATAGGACCCAGGAATCTGTGCTTTTTTTTCTCGTGCCCCAGTTGATTCTCATGGACCTTTGAGAAACTGTGTCTGACAAGTACCCAAACGCACATGACACTGCAGCAGGCAACATACGGAACAAACTGGTTCAAAAGCTGACGCTTGCATCTTCCCCAGCATACAGCAAACTTAAAACAGCTGGTTGATTTGATGAAAAAGATCACATCAGCTGTTTGACAGCATTGTTCGGTAACTTTAGTTAAAACAGGCCAGTCGGGAAACTCTCCAGGCCGCGAGCCCACCATTAAGGGATCACAGCTTAACAGCAACGACAGCAGGGAGGGCGGCAACAGTCTGATCAAAGAAAAGGGCTGCCCCAAATGCCGACATGAATCCTTGGTTAACCTGGGCCCTATTGCTTTCACTATTAGATGACACTTAAGTTTCCTTCCAGCTCTAACAAGCTATGAGTTTACTTTGAGGTCTTCAGACAAGGGCACACTTCTGCGTACTGGGAGCCGTGACACTAGGGGGAAAGAGCAGAGAGGTGAAGTCTGGATATCCGAAAGGAAGGGTGGGAAGGAGAGGAAGGGAGAGAAGGGTAAGAAAGGGGACCTTTGGCACGAAGCTGCTAACTCTTCCCAAAGCGAACGTGCACCACACAAGCGCACACATGCAGAACCCTCATTATTTTTCACCTGTCTAGATCAGCCGCTGTTAAGCCCCGCATTGCTGACATGAGTCAGGAAAGTATATGCTCCAGTCTAGCCAAGATTAGAAGTTTTGCTTTGTATTACACCAGCTTCCAGCTACGATTTCACTGCAGCAAAAAGATGAGGGGGAAAACACCCCACCCCACGACCTACGAGGGTGTTTAGTACAGGAGATGTGCTCCATCTACTGGTACAGACGACAACCACAGAGAGAGATGCAAACACCATACAACAGACTAAAGGCATCAGCTTTAAACTTGATTGTGGTCGTTTGGATTAATAAAGGGCACCTTTTCTTTTTTAAAAACAGTAAAGAAGGAACAAGGAAAGAAAGCTGTGGAACGTACAAAGGCAGAAGCTCCGAAGAAAAAAGAGAAACAGACTAGACACAGACACAATGGGAGAAGCAGCATAAAAAATAGGGAAGAAAATGCCCAAATGGCCGAACTGTAAGAAACAAGCTATTTGGTCATCATGTTAACACAGAGGCTTCAAACAAAGCCCCCAGAAGCTCTGGAAGTAACATAGTACATGTCACGTTTTAGAGCCTTCGTTTAAATTAGTTAAAGGAAATATTTTGTAGGGATTTTATCCACATTGATCCAATCGACTTGGGTAAGGCTAAGTCTTAATACAGAATCATTGTACATTTTGTCACTGTCTGGGGACACAAAGACAATCGTGCTAATGCCGGAAGTTCACAGCGGTTTGCGAAAGACTGGAGGGGTTGAGGCATGACCAGCCCTTCTGTGCCTCCTGTGCCTATAGTTGGTCTCTAATGATATCAGCTGTTGCCTCCCAGGCCTGTCACTGTTTCCAGTCATGATTCTTAGGCTTCTGAAGAATCTGATACCTTTATTTCCTCAAACGGCTATGTACTTTCTGAGATGTTGATGAATATTTGACTTACCATTTTTCATTCATGGGCATTGACAGTGCAAGTCTGCCAAACATTCTAGAAACAGTTTTTCCACTTCTCATTTTCCGCTTGCCTTATCAAGGGGTCCTACAGCCTCTCAGGATGAAGAGACAAGAAAAATAACACTTACTGAGCATCTACAAGGCACCAGGCTCAGTGCTTCAGACGTTATTCATTTCAGCATCACCCCTGCCCTGTGGCAGTCCTTCTTAGTAAACCTATTTTGCAGATGTCAAGACAAAGGCTCAGGGCTTCCCTGGTGGCGCAGTGGTTAAGAATCCGCCTGCCAATGCAGGGGACACGGGTTCGAGCCCTGGTCCGGGAAGATCCCACATGCCGCGGAGCAACTAAGCCCGTGCACCACAGCTACTGAGCCTGCACTCTAGAGCTCACGAGCCACAACTACTGAGCCCACGTGCCACAACTACTGAAGCCCGCGCGCCTAGAGCCCGTGCTCCGCAACAAGAAGCCACCGCAATGAGAAGCCCACGCACCACAACGAAGAGTAGCCCCCGCTCACCGCCGCTAGAGAAAGCCCACGCGCAGCAATGAAGACCCAACACAGCCAAAAATAAATAAATAAATGAAATAATTTTTAAAAAGACAAAGCCTCAGAGAAGTTAAATAACCATCCCAGTGCTAGTAGCTCATGGTTCTGGAAAGCTGACCAAATGAACTGTAGTGTGCAGGGCTCTCTGCTACAGCACAAAAATGTGCCATGCTGGGAACACTCAGTTTCTTAATATCAGCCAGTGTCAGGGAATTCCCTGGCGGTTCAGAGGTTAGGACTCAGCGCTTTCACTGCTGTGGCCCAGGTTCAATCCCTGGTCGGGGAACTAAGATCCCACAAGCCATGCGGCATGGCCAAAAACTTAATTAATTACTTAATTAAAAATTTTAAAAATATATGTGTTTCCCAACGTGAGAAGCTGCATCGGGCTCTCCTGTGGTTGGCTGTTAAAAATGCAAATGCCAGATCCCGAGCAGACTGACTGAATCAGAACCTCCACTGGAGCCCTAGAATCTGCATTTTAACAAGTGTCAGGAGATGACTCTGATTCTCATTAAATGATAGAAGCAGAAAAAAACAGATACCAAGGACCTGGTTTTAGAGCTAACAGTATAACAGAGGTTTTCTCTGTTTTTCACAGTTCAGGCTGCTGTGGTGTGGGGCAAGGATGCTATTGTTTATTATCTGGTTAAGCTACTCAGGTTTTCTGAGCCAGTTTACTCATCTATAAAATGGGAATCATAGTTTCTGTCTCACGTGGTTGTAGTAAGGAGTAATGCATGTGAAAACACTTTGCAAATTCTAAATGGCTCTATGGTAGATTGTAAAAATAGCCCCCAATCCTCTCCTGACCCCCATACCCACATCATTGCAGTACTGATGTTGCAGGTCTCCCCATCAATATGTGAGGTATTTTCTTCTATTCTTTGAAACTGGGACATGTGATTTGCTTTGGTCAATGGCACAAGAGCTAATATGACCCAAGCAGAGGCTTCAAGAGCCCTTGCATACTGGGGGTTGCGCTATTGTAGTACTCGGGATCCTGAGGCCACCATGTGATTGAGTCCCAGCTAGCCTTCTGGAAGATAAGAGATCACATAAAGAAGAGCCACAGTCAGCCAGCTACCAGCCAACAGCCAGCCAACTGCCAGACACGTAAGTGAGGCTATTCTGGATCATCCAGCCACCTCCTGACTTTCTAGCTAACTGTAGACTCATGAAGGAATCCAGCAGAAATCAATAGAGCCAGCCTAGATCAGAAGAACTGCCCATGCAGCCTAGCAAACTGTGAGCTCAATAAATGATCATCAAAGCCACCAAGTTTTGGGAAAGTTTGTTATGCGGCAGAACCTAACTGATACAGGCTCTATGCACATGCTACCAGTTAGGTTGTCCAGCGTTTTGAGCGTGGCTTCTGTGGTTTTCAAAGATGCCGCCCAGAGGGGCAGACCACAGATGAGCAGCCATTATCGTGCAAATTTTCAGTCAAGCTCTTTCATCACATGGAGACAATGCCCACCAGAAAGTGTTTTACAGTCTCTGCTGACCAAAGCACATTCTGGAAGTGCCAAGGGGCTGAGATGAAAGAACCCCTCCCAATTTCCCTCTCATTGTTTCCAGAAAGGCAGTTCAGCAGCCCTGTGCAGAAGGACATATAACCTAAATCTTCTCCAAGCCTACTGTCAATAATAATCTCCTGGCTCCACAAAGGCATGCATAATCCTCTGCATACCTTCCCATGTGCACTCTTTCAACGTGCTGCTGCTGGCACCAAGATAAATGGCTTCATCAAAGGCAGCCATGGAGGTTTGCGACCTGTTGAGGCAGAAAAGCTTCCTGGGCAATCAGAAACATCCTAATGCCCAAATCAAGCATCCTCACTGCCATATGAAGCATTACTGTGCAAAATACATTAAATAAACCTGTAATGGTGAACAGGGCACGATTGTGCTACCCAGGCTCACCCCAGGAGTCTTTATACTATGATTAAATTCCTTTGATAGGCATTTTCAAAGTGTGTGGTGCCTCTTGCTAAACATGTTTGGCGAGAGAAGACTCGTCATCTGGAAACATTACCTGAGGAGTCTCATTCCGTGGAACAAGGTGCAAGCATTTTCTGTCAAATCGACATTCTGCAACCTGAAAAGTAAGTATAAAACCGAGACCTCAAGAGGTTCAGAGATCGTGAAATGAATGAATTCAGCTCTTTTACCATTCATTTGACATACAGCAAATTGCAACTTGCTCTGGGAGCGACTATTTACAAGGCTGATGCACCATATTCAAACCACATACTCATTCTGCACCCCTTGACACACACACTTCATTAGATGGTTATGGCGCTACTGTTGGTTGAGTATAACCATATAACCCATTTTCTTATACCTATCTCCAATCTGTATTGAATCAGGGGGACATCTCAGAATGCCACTGGTTAACCCAAAGTAAGTCTCAGGCTCCTTCTGCTTATTATACATCAGCTCGAATATGTTTATTTTCACTGAAGAATTTAAAATGCCTTTTTTTTTTTTAAAGCCTAACAGATTTTTCTGGATATAATTTGGAATTTTAAACTTCACTCAAGAAATCAAAATAAGTCAATATAAATGATCATCATTAAGTCAGTTAATATGAGTTCTAGAACCAGGATCTTACTGGAAATTTTCTCAGACCAGATCAACTGCCGCTGAACCATGGTTCGTTAACAATAAGCTTTTATTTGGCCAATAGGTTAAAAAACTAAAGTTGTGTTAGAAATATTTAAGTGCTGGATACAGTCCTTGGTTGAAAAGGATGCAAGCACCAAATGATGAAGGAACTGAATAACAAGTAGAAAATGAAGAAAAAGAGAAACCATCACATGAACACAACCAAAGACAGAGCCATGCAGATGACAGATAAAGCCATGTGGATGGATGAGCTCTCTCCAGGACATTTACTGACTAACAACAGAAGGTTGCCAAGGACAGAACTTCAAGGATCACCACCGCTAAAAGCACAGGCTGAGCAGGAGACTGACAAGGAGTGGCCAGAACGGTAGAAAGAAAAGCTGGAGTGGTCTATCTCACCAAACCAAAAGAAAAGAGTGTTTCAATACAAGGAGGATGCCAAGGGAGCAAGTAAGAAATGAGGGGAAGGGCCTTCATTGGATTTAACAAGAAAAATTATTGGTGACTTTGGCCAGAGAAGTTTTCGTGGTATGGTGAGGACAGAAGTGAGGCTGTAGTGGGTCAAGGAGTCCATGGTAGGTAGGAAATGAAGACTTGGCCTTGGAACGTGGGAGGGAATGTGGAGAAAAAGAAGAAGCAACGGGAGGAGAATGGGATGAAAAAAGCTTAAGAGTAGAAAGGCTTAAGTGTTTTTAAATGTTGCTGGGAAGGAGGGAGACCTCTTCCATCCTTACAGGAGGGAATGAGAGAGAAGGGTGCAACTGAAGAGATATCTGTCGGACTGGCAGGCAGAAATTTTGTGTGCTCCCACCTGATGATATTTTTCTTCGTGGTAAAGTAGGAGCCAAGGTACCTCTGCAGAGACTGGAGAGGCACGGGAGAGACCAGAGGTAAGATGAGAGTGGAGACAGTTTGAAACAGTCACTATGGAAAATGAGAAGGACAGAGTTGGCTATGGAAACAGGGAGGGATTTCTAGGCACCATGGAGGGTGGCCTCAGGTGGAGTCAGACATCATGGGTTTATGGTCACACTGGTGGTGTGATTTTTGTCCAGCAGTGCTCAGCTGTCTAGATGGAAGCAAAAAGCAGAAGTTGTATCCATCCCAGAATAGGGTTTTGGCACATGGATTCAATGGAAGGGATGGAACAAAGATGTTAAGGACCTTGGCAAGAGAGAAGTTAAGAGTGATGGACCTCGGATGAATGGATAAAGAAGATGTGGCACATATATACAATGGAATATTACTCAGCCATAAAAAGAAATGAAACTGAGTTATTTGTAGTGAGGTGGATGGACCTAGAGTCTGTCATACAGAGTGAAGTAAGTCAGAAAGAGAAAGACAAATACCGTATGCTAACACATATATATGGAAGTTAAGGGGGAAAAATGTCATGAAGAACCTAGGGGTAAGACGGGAATAAAGACACAGACCTACTAGAGAATGGACTTGAGGATATGGGGAGGGGGGAGGGTAAGCTGTGACAAAGCGAGACAGTGGCATGGACATACATACACTACCAAACGTAAAATAGCTTGCTAGTGGGAAGCAGCCGCATAGCACAGGGACATCAGCTCGGTGCTTTGTGACCGCCTGGAGGGGTGGGATAAGGGAGGGTGGGAGGGAGGGAGACGCAAGAGGGAAGAGATATGGGGATATATGTGTAACTGATTCACTTTGTTATAAAGCAGAAACTAACACACCATTGTAAAGCAATTATACTCCAATAAAGATGTAAAAGAAAAAAAAAGAGTGATGGACCACAGAATGTAAGTTAGATAGGCAAGGGAAGATAGGAGGGAGCTGATATTATATAAGGAGAAATTAGGGCGTCAGGTGGGGAGAGTTCCCTTGAGTTTGACTAACATAAGATGTCAGAGGTGATGCAGTTCTAAGAGCGATGAGCTCCAGAACAAAGCCATGGAGTGACGAAACGGAGGGGAGTGTGCGTGAAGGTCATGGGAAAAGAGAAGATGTGCAACTTGAAAGGATGGGGGCTGGGGTTGTTGTCTACATGGGTGGTGAAGCTCAAAGGATGGTAGCCCTGGGGTGGAAAAGAACCAATGGGCAGCCACTGACCGAGGAGGGAGAGTGACCAGCAAGCTGGAAGCTGACAGAGGTGAGATTTAGGGCATGAAGAACCCTAAAAGAAGCAGGAAGAGCCAGGTGATGACCTGCCTGATACCCCACAAGTGAGGGATGAAGCACCTCCACTTGAGAGACCCACAAAGGAGAGGAGTTTGGTTAGAGCTGGAGGGGCAGTGAGCGAGGCTATGGGGAAGTGTACTGGGGGTTGCCAGCTGTACAAGGTCCAGTGGAAAGGGTGCGGTAGGAGTGGAGAGGCAAGATAAGTGGAAGGATTCACATACCACGGCAAAGAGGGGCCAGAGGAAGCTGGCATGGAGGGTGTGGCTGGCTACAAAGTTTTCAAAGAATTGACCCCAGCTTTCTTCTGGTGACTGGGGAGAAGTGTTAGGGCTGGCTCTCCTGGAACCCAGGCATCCTGCAAATGGCACTCTAAGCTTACATGTGAACCGTTTAGTTTGGAGCCCATGAAATTGCTACTATTCACTCTTTTTGACCTACAAAGATGACAACGTCATGTGGTCAACCTAAGAGTGCCTGCATACTAAAGGGAATGATTTTTTTTTGTTTTAGCAGTGACCTGGGATTAACGGACCACTACTTGCTGCTAATTTAAGACCCCAATAGATGGAGCTACACGTGGTCTCTTAAGTCACCAAATCAGGGAGCAGTCATCTCCAGCGCCATGCCGTGTTCTGCTCCGCAGGGTGGGTAGCAGCGGGAGTGCCTGAGAAGAAGGCTCACTTCCCAAGAACAGACATCAAGCTGTTTCTTGACCACTTGGAGCCCAGAGGTGAGAGAATGATCCAGCTGGCCATGTTGGACCAAACAAGAGGGCTATGAGGGATTGAGGATACCTAGAGGTGGGGGGGGGGGGGGGGGGGATGAGTGCAGGTCTGAGCAGGAACGAAGAAACAGAAGGCGACAGGAGGCTGCAGGGGATGCGATCAAAAGAAGAAAAGCAAAGAAGAAACAAAGGTAAAACCTCAGAAAAGTGCCTCATATCAGAAACAGCATCTTCTTTTCCCGAGGAAAGGAAGTGCCGCCGCCCCCAAAACCAATTACAGTGGCAGGAGAGAGAAGGTACGGCGCACGGTAAGGAGAGAAAAATGACTGTAAAGCACTTTGCAAAAATAAAGAGTTATATAAAGTCCCAATAATAATAAATCACCTTGCCTGAGGTATGAAAACCTTAAAATAACCTGAAAAATCAAAACGTCGAGAAGAACGAGGCAAGGATGAGCTTCCAGAAAGTTCGCATGATGCTTGCTTTAAATTCCTCCCCCTCGACTTTGCCAGCCAGGCTCTTTAAGAGCAGTCCTCAATCAGGTTGTGGGATGAAAATGGGTCTGGCCCCTGTTTAAACCTGCCACTCCCACCCCGTTCTGACCCCCAGGTCCATGAAAGGAGGGCACAGACTCTGGGGGAACCTCTTTTCTGAATCTGGCATCCAGCTTCTTGAATACTGATGCATCTGTTTTGCGAAGGTTTTCTTCCTTTTGTTGTATAAAAAGAGAGAGTGAAAAAAAATCTTCATTCCCGGGGGGGGGAAAAAAAAGAGGAAAGAAAAATAGGTCTTTCTAAATTCTCAGTACTGGAGCTCTGTTCTTTATATATCTTCTTGTTCCATTGTTAAATAAACCCACATATTTAAGGGTGACACATTCTCTTTAAGTAATGCCTTGTCAGGCCCATGTGCCTTGCTAAAAATGGACCTTGATGACCGCTGTTTCCATTTTTTTTCTGAGAAATAATTTGATTATTTTTATCCTGCTTCTCGCTATCACCACTCACAAGAAAATGGTTATCCTTTTGCAAAAACCGTTTTTTAAATAAACCAAGTAAGTGCTCAGCCACGGACGAGGCAGAAAGTTTTCTTAAAAATATCTGTATAGGTCACATACACATACTCCCTGCCCTGTGAAAACTGGCTTTACATTTGGAGTAAATGCTCTTCTGCGGTAAAAGTGTTTTCTGTTCAACCTCTTACAATATTATGTGCTTCCCAACATCTTACTTTGTGCAGACCTGAATATCCCCCAGAAAACAGATAATTTAATAAAAGTGGGTGATATGAATCACCCAGGGACAATTTGAATTGTTATCTGTAGATAATTCATTATGCACACATTTCTAGTGAGATTCTTAAATCAGCAGGGCTTCTTAATCAGAGACTTTCAAATTTTGTCTGTAATAACTAGAGACTTGACCCATAAATCAGCAAATAGGCCAGCAGGGCTCACCACATGCTTCACATTTCTTCTTGGGAGAAAAAAGACACTTAATTATCCTGAGGTCACAGAAGGAGGGAAAAATGGACATGAAAGTTGTTGGGGGTTTTATAGCAAAGTATAACTAATTTCAATATTGTCTTCAAAGTGAGCTCGTGAAAAGAAGACAATGAAAACACGTGGAAATCAAGGTAGGTCTTTTACACAGAGAAAGATGTTTTAAATGTTCACAGGAACAATCTTACCAACCAACCCTGCTTCTCATTTCCACTAAGACCATCGTCTCGAATTTGAGCATTTTTTCTTCATGTCTCATGTTACCCGTTTTGCAAATTAAATTTCTAACATGGAAGACATGGAAAATGAGGCTGAATATAAGGGTGAAAATATCTAGTCACAGACTTGGAACGTAAGTGTTAATAAAAGAATCAAGCTTATCCTCTATTTCTGGTATCTTTCCTTACCCCCTACTTCACTAGACCTTCTCACTTATTACTCTGTCCTCTTCCTGCTCTTCAGGTCTTATTCTTCTACTTCCTATGGTAAAAACCTGCACTCAGTGAAGGACCCTATATTGATCTCATAGTGCAGTGTGAAGCTGGTGAGCTTCACGCGAACCCTAACTCCGTGGGATAAAGGCCCAGAAGACTTGGGCTCAAATCCCAATGCCCACTAGCACTATGTAGTGGTACAGTTGGTACAGTGCCCAGTTACCCCCTCCCCTGGCTGGTGCACTCCTCTCCTAGCTGCTTTAACTGTCCTCTAGGAAACTGCTCTCAGACAAATGGGAGCTCCTTCTCCCAGGAGATGAAGGCCCCCTCCCCTCCCAGGAGCAGCCATTAGGCAATAACTGACTGACAAAAGAGTACAAAAGGCCAACCATCTCAAGGGGGGACCAATTCTGTGGTGCTACTTGTGCCCCACGGCTGCCCTGGGATCAGGCTGCGATCAGCTATAGTCGAGACCACTTCCTTGTGTGGCTCTCTTCCCCTGCCCTATCCTGCTTCCCTTTTTCCCCTTCTCCTAAGAGCACTTACTCAATAAGCCACTGGAAAAAGAATCTCTGCTTCAGCCTCTGCTTTTAGGGAACCCAGCCTAAGATGTGCTGAGACCCTGGACACTCACTTAACATGTCTATTAAGCAGCTCCCTCACAGGCAAAGTGAAGACGATAATACACATCTCACAAGACTGTTGTACAGGTTACATGAGAAAACTAGTGTAAAACCCCTTAATCTACTAAAGTGCTATTTGAATTTAAAGGATTATTATGACCTAATGTAAATGTAAGACAATGGCTGTGTTACTTTTCCTGTCGATGGAGTGGAGGGGAGCTGAGTGTACTTCCTTGATAACAGAGTTTCTTCACTTGGCTTCTGGTTCTCCTCTTACTTCGCTAGGTCCCCACTGATGGCTCCAACTCCTTTGCCCAGCCTCTAAATCCAGGCAGCACAAGCAGCTAGGGAAAAGCACAGGCCACCACTTTCCATTCCCAGTACATGCTGAGGTTCTCCATATACTAAAGAATCCCAGCTCTCAACCCCCAGCTCTGACCTCTCTCTTGCACTCCAGACTCACATTTCCTACTGTCTCTTTGGCAAATCCATGTGGCTATCTGGCAGACATCTGACTTCACACGGCCGAAGCATTACTGTTGACTCCCTGTCTCTTAGCTGACTTCCCCACTGCTGCCCGCCTTCCTCAACTCAGTAAACGGTTGCCTTCCACAGAGCTGCTCAAGTCAAAACTCTAGCAATTAGGGCTTCCCTGGTGGCGCAGTGGTTGGGAGTCCGCCTGCCGATGCAGGGGACGCGGGTTCATGCCCTGGTTTGGGAGGGTCCCGCGTGCCGCCGGAGCGGCTGGGCCCGTGTGCCATGGCCGCTGAGGCTGCGCATCCGGAGCCTGTGCTCCGCAGCGGGAGAGGCCACAGCAGTGAAAGGCCCGCGTACCGGGAAAAAAAAACAAAGGTAACAAAGAAGAAAGAAAAACGTGGATTTTGCAAGATACTTCTCTGTGGAAGGATTTTAAGTTTAAATATGTATAAAAGGGAACCACTGGAAATTAAGATGATGAGACAGACTTAAGGTCTATTTTTATAACTTATTAGTTGTTTTATTTTTATTCATTTAGCAAATATTTATGAGTGCCTAGAATGTGTCTAGAAACCTCAGGCAAATTTCTTCCCCCATCTCAAATCTTATGGTTTTATCTGTAAATTAGGGTTATTAATAATATTTTCAAATAATTTTTGAGAAGACTGAATAAGAAGAATATAGATCTTTAAGCAGATTCAAAACTAGAAATGTCTATACAAATATAAATCAATGTTTATGTCCTTCATAATGATATTCAGTGTCAGGGCCATTCAGGTTGAACTTGAGAAGCAAGTGACCAAAAAACCCTTGATGATGATGACAAAAACTGTTATTTAAAACTAGTCTTGGGCTCCCCTGGTGGCACAGCGGTTGAGAGTCCGCCTGCCGATGCAGGGGACACGGGTTCGTGCCCCGGTCCGGGAAGATCCCACATGCCGCAGCGC
>NW_006784469.1:1983435-2012581 GCF_000442215.2 Lipotes vexillifer
GTGTGGTCACAGATCAGCAGCTGCAGCATCATTTGGGCACGTGTTTGAGATGCAAATTCTTGGGCCGCATCCAAGACCTACTGAATCAAAAACTTTGAGGGTGGGACCCAGACGTTTGTACCTTAACAAGCCCTTCGGGTGATACTAGGCAGGCTAGAGTTTGAGAAGCACCGTTATAACGGACTAAATGATGTAATGTATGTAAATAACTCTGGCACGACGCCAGGTAGCCACATCACAGTGTAACTGCACAGTAAGTGTTAGTTCCCTCCTCCACTCCCACCCTCCACAACTCAACCAACACACAAACACATGCACACGCACACAGATGTGCGTGCACACCCCAATCAATAATTGTTTGGAATACTGTACATGAAAGAAAACACTACTGTTTCAAAATTGCACACATAAGAGCTGGAAGTATACCTATAAAACTTGGTATGTTTCAAGACAATTAGTAATGTCATCGTTCTCACATTTTGCCAACTTGATACTGGGAAAGTAGTCCATCAGTAAATATTTGTCAAATGTTTATCATATGTCTAGCATATGATAAACTCTGGTTGCTAGAGAGGATATTAGAAAAGTAGAAAAATTGTTGCTGCCTTTAAAGAGCTTAGTGGGGGGAAAAAAATGAAGGTAATTAACATTGATTGAACGTCTACTATGTGATAGGGACTGTCACGGTGGGAAACTATCCTGATGAATTGGGAGATTCCACATACACTGTCAGAAAAGCTATCCGAGAGGATACAGAAACAGAAAGGCTCACAGATCAAATTACAATGTTCAAATCATACAATTTGAGTTGACTCAAAATACACAATGAGAAGGAAAGGGAAAGAGACAGACTGGGTTAACACATTTGGGATAGGATGCATGTGGGATGGAAGGACCACGATACCTGAATCATAGGTTATGCAAAGTTTATACGTCCTATATCTCTCGGTCACATCACCTACTGATGTGGTTACGAAGATCAGAGTTGAGAATGAACAAGGAGACTCAGCAAATGGAAGTTACCTGGAGACAGTACCTTCTTGGTCTATCAAATGTGACGCAGGGACAAGTATGCCTGGTTACTGCTATAATATGCCAATAATCTACTGAACAGCCACTGTACTGCTTTCGTCTGTGTGTCCCAAACAGAGGACATGTGGGGCCAGAACAGGTGTCACTAATGGGTGGCTGATTTAAGAAATCTACAATTCTTGTGAATATTCGGTCTGACTTGGTCCTTTTTGTCAATGTCCAGCATATGTGCTCTACTTACCTTACCACTGAGATGTATCTAATACATCTCAATCTATTAGCAATCTGTTGTTTCTCTATTCCACCTATTATCTTGATTTCTCTTGCTCTCTATACTGTAGAAGTGAATATTCTTAATAAAGCAAACACACATTTCAGGTACTATGTAGGAGGTTTCCACATATCTTCTCACTTAATTCTGATATTTAAGGAGGTAAAAAGACATGTTATATGCACTGAACAATGTGAGAACACTCCAATGCAATACATAGTCAGTCAATGGCTTGGTGATATGGAGGCCATACTCTAGAGATTCTAGTATGGAAAAGTGGGCTTATTCAATGAAGAGTTCATGGAGGAGTTGCTTCTCCACCTAACCTTGAAGAAAGTAAGGGACTCTACCTGAAAGACAGTAGGGGTATGTATATTACCAACAGAGCAAGGAGCATAAGTCTGGAGAGATATAAGGAGAGATCACTGACGGGGAAACAAGGCCAGGTTTGGCTGCAGGAAGAGGTGCAGTCAGCTAGAAGAAGGTGGAGCTGACAGAAAGAGAAAGCCGAAATGACTCAAAGAGAAAGTTGGACTTGCTCCTGTAAAGCAGTGGTTTTCAAACATTTTTGAAGATACACTCCTATTAGTAAAACACTGGGGGCACACCTTCTATGGTAGACTTATTACTGCTCAAAATGTTTGCTGACACTCCCTGTTTAGAATTATACTTTCTCACCCTACTGGTGTCAGCCTTGGCCAATAGCCTTGCTTTGGCTAATGAAATTGATTGGAAGTGATATGCCCCACTTCTGAAGAACAGTTTAAGAACCGAAGTGTGATTCCACCATATTTAACTTTCTAGCAATGCCCCAGACAGGGGATGCCCCTTCAGCCTTGGTGCTAAAATGAAAATAGCCTGGAGGCTACAGCCATCCTAACATGGATAAAAAATACAAATAAGAAATAAACTGTTTTTGTATGCCGCTGAGATTTGCGGGTTGCTTGTTACTATACTATAACTTAGCTCACTGATACAGCTTCTAGTTAGCATTGTTTTGGAGGTTCTGGCCAGTACAGTAAGACCAGAAAAGAAAAAAGAAGTCTTCGGACTGATAAGGAAGAACAAATTTTTGGCAGGTGATTATAATTTCCTATGCAGAAAAATCGAGAGAACTTACAGATAAATTATTAGAATTCATGAGATGGACTGGCAAGATTGCTGAATACAAACTCAAAATACAAAAATCAATAGATTTTCTATACCCCAGAAAAAAGTAGTTAGAAGGCATAAGTTTCGAAAAAGTGCCACTTAAATTAGCAGCAGAAATAAATGTTTCTAGTAAAAAAATCTAGCAAAAAATGAGTAAGTCCTTTACGGGAAAATTATAATACTGTATAGGAACACACTAAAGAAAACTTAAATAAATGGAGAAATATAGCATATTCCTGGTTTGGAAGACTCAGTATTGTAAAGATGTCATTTCTTCCCAGTTGAACCTATACAGCCAATGTTATTTTAATCAAAGATTCAACAGGGTTAGTGTGAAACCTGACAAGCTGATTCTAAAATTATATAGAAGAGAACTGGACCAACAATAGCCAAAAGAAGAAAAATAAAGTAGGCAGACTTGCCCTATGAGGCATCAAGTTTTATTCAATGGCTATAATAGTTAAGACAATGTGATACTGACAAAGGGATATATACATTTCACCAAAGAGGAAATTAAAATGGCCATAACATATGAAGAGATACTGAACCTTACAAGTATTCTGGAAAATAGAAATTAAAACCACAAGATGGTGGGAACGTAAATTGATACAGCCACTATAGAGAACAGTATGGAGGTTCATTGAAAGACTAAAAAGAGAACTACTATATGACCCAGCAATCCCACTACTGGGCACATACCCTGAGAAAACCATAATTCAAAAAGTCATGTACCACAATGTTCATTGCAGCTCTATTTACAATAGCCAGGACATGGAAGCATCTAAGTGTCCAACGACAGATGAATGCATAAAGAAGATGTGGCACATATATACAATGGAATATTACTCAGCCATAAAAAGAAACGAAATTGAGTTATTTGTAGTGAGGTGGATGGACCTAGAGTCTGTCCTACAGAGTGAAGTAAGTCAGAAAGAGAAAAACAAATACCGTATGCTAACACATATATATGGAATCTAAAAATAAAAAATTGTTCTGAAGAACCTAGGGGCAGGATGGGAATAAAGATGCAGACCTTCCAAAGAATGGTCTTGAGGACATGGGGAGTGGGAAGCGTAAGCTGGGACAAAGTGAGAGAGTGGCGTGGACATATATACACTACCAAGTGTAAAACCGATAGCTAGTGGGAAGCAGCCGCATAGCACAGGGAGATCAGCTCGGGGTGCTTTGTGACCACCTAGAGGGGTGGGACAGGGAGGGTGGGAGGGAGGAAGACGCAAGAGGGAAGAGATATGGGGATATATGTATATGTATAACTGATTCACTTTGTTATAAAGCAGAAACTAACACACCCTTGTAAAGCAATTATACTCCAATAAAGATGTTAAAAAAAACACACAAGATACCATTTTCTATACAACAGATTGGCAAAATCAGAAAGTCAGATAATAAAAGTTTGACAAAAAACGTAAAACAATGTATACTTTCATCCACCGTTGGTAGAAGCTCATCAATTTTGGAAAAGTTGAACATGCACATATCTATGACCTAATAATTTCATCTCTAGGTATATGCCCTAGAGAACTTCTTGCATATGTACCAGGAGATGTAGAAAGAATGCTTACAGCAGCCTCATTCCTGAGCGCAAAACACTGAAAACAACCAGCTCTCCATCATCAGCAGAAAGATCATTAGACAGAGATATATTCGTACACTGAGATGCTGTGCAACAGTGTACATGAACAAACTACAGCCGCATGCATCAACATGAATGAGGCTCAAAGATGCCAAGTTGAGTGAAAGGGCCAGGTCACTGAAGAATGCATCCAGTATGAACCCAACTGTCTACCATTCCAATCACAGAAGACTAAGCAACATACTGTTAAGAGACATATTCATGTGTAGTTAAAACAAAAAACAAAAAAAAACCATGAAGCAAATGAGCTAATTATCAATACAAAATCCAGGATACTGGTCACCTGGGGGTTTAGGGACAGGATCGCCAGAGAGCTTCTAAGGTGGTGGTAATGTTCTATTTCTGAAGCTGGGTGGTAGGTCCATGAATGTGCATTTTATTAGTATTATTTACTTTGCATGTGTACATTTTACACTCTTACATATATGATATATTTCATAATAACTTTTAAACTAATGGGCATAACCATATAGATATATATATTTTATACATAAGTACTGTACTCTATGTCGGAATAATGAAACACATAAAAACAGACATTTAAAAACACATAAAAACAGACATTTTTAAAGGGTAAAATAAAATACTCTTTTAATTTTGTCCATGGTCCCCAAAAATACTTCTGTTATCAAATTCTAGAAGTTTGGCTTCATGTTCTGAATATTTAGCTTTTAATGTCTTGCTAATCATGATGGCTTCATGTCAGCTCATTTTCTCAAGA
Organism: Lipotes vexillifer; assembly: GCF_000442215.2. Classification (NCBI taxonomy): domain Eukaryota; kingdom Metazoa; phylum Chordata; class Mammalia; order Artiodactyla; family Lipotidae; genus Lipotes; species Lipotes vexillifer. The sequence goes on from NW_006784469.1 coordinate 1,988,266, forward strand.
CTGATATACACTTAGGGTGATGTATATTGTTAATGACAGTGGATGTATATTAATTTTTCAAATGGTCTTCTTTAATAATTTCCAATTTTTTGGATAACTTCTTGTTAGATTTTATAAGACTGTCACTATTTTTACTTCGTAATATGACTGATGAAGACCTGGTTCTAAGTGTAGGAAGAGTGTCAGCTTCTCCATTTACTTGTATTATTCTTGGTATTTTCATCCATCTGAGGATCCTTTGTAAGAATCTCTTGAAGCCCTTATCAGTGTCTCAAGAGTTCATTTAAACTTCTTAATATAATCTGTAAATCTCTTCAACTAGGCTTACAAAACCTATAATTGTTTCTACTACCTACTGCTATATAACTACCCCAAAGCACAGGAGCTTAAAACAATAATTTAGCATTGTTATTACTATTAAATATTAAAATTTTGTCAGTTAAGAATTTGGACAAGACACTGTAGGAACAGCTAATTTCTGCTTCATGGTGTTTGGGACCTCAGCTGGGATAACTTGATTGTCTGGGAGACAGAACAGTAAAGTCAGCCAGGCATCTCTCTCTCCATACAGCTTCTCCATTTGGCTAGCTTGGGCTTCCCGGTTGCCCCAAGGTTCTGAAAGTGCAATGCAGAAACTATCAGTCTTTTTATAGGGTGGACCCATAACTGGCATAGTGTCACTTCCACCGTACGCTGTTGGTCAAGTAAGTCACTAAGGCCAGCCTAGATTCAAGTGGGAGGGCAATTAGATTCCACCTCTCAGGAGTAGAAAAGAATTTGCAGCCATATTTAGTCTTCCATAGAAACATATCACCAAAAGGGAGCTGTTGTAAACCCTCCTCACTGTAGAACCAAATCTTCCCCCAGAAGTGGGACATGAAGGTCTCATACATTGCCCCAGCAAAGAAACCAGGCTTAGTCAGTTATTAAACACTAGCAAAGCTTGTTTCCTTTCTTTTTTGATAAAAATAAATACAATTAGAAATTCCTGCCTTCCTATGAGGGCACCTGCTCCTTTCTAAGTATAGACAGGCATTATGGATGCTTGAAAGAGGCAACGATCACACTGAACTGAAAGAGACGAATTAGTGATTTGCTATGGCTCCACAACCCATGCAGCTGGGTTGCAGAAATTTGAACATTTGAAGTAAATGCTCTCAATTGGCTTCCAAATGCCAGTCTCTTGTTTTCATCACACAGTGGCCTGGCTTCGAGTGCTGGACTGGCTGCTAGGTGCAGCTTTAGCAGTCCTGCTGCCCACTCTGACAGGTGGATGGGTTACTTTCACGGAGCCAGAGGCCCCACAGCTGCTAATAGTAATTACACTTGTCAGCAATGCATTCCCCTCAGGAAACTCCTGCTGCTTCATTAGGGCTAATTGCCAATAGGCAGTGCAATTTCCTAGAAGAGGAGGGGACATAAACCCACAGGGAGTTGACAGAACAGCTGTGTGAGCTCAGAGAAGCCAGATGTGGCCATGTGCCATTAAAGTGTAGCTAAGAGCTGCTGAATTCTTTCAACCCAGTCCAGGGAACAGAAGAAAATAAAGAATTTGGTGAGGTAGGCCAAACTCCTCTCCATCTTGACTCTCCTACCAGCTTTTGCAGAAAATATGAACACACCTTCCTGGACTTCCAACTTAAAAAAAAAAAACAACTCTATTTTGAAAAGACATTTCTTAACCTTATATAGGATGTGGCGTTTGAAGAATTTCCCTATAATTGGTTGCATTAATTTATTATTTATGTACCTACAACGTGTCTAGATCTATGCCCACGCTCAGGGTATAAGATGAGGTACTCTGTCTGGCGGGAGTCACACCATATGTAGGGTCTTGAAAGTTAAAGTAAGGACTTTGGCTTTCAATATGAAATGAAAAGCCACCGAAGCAGACAAATGCCACGATCTCACATTTCAAACTATCAGTCTGTTTACTCTGTTGACAACTGACTACAAGGGAGCAAAGGTAGAAGCAAGAACACGGATAGGGAAGCAACCGCAGTGGGCAGGGGGAGAGATGATGGGGGCTCAGACCAGGGTGGTCATGGGGAGGTAATGGGAAGTGAGAAGATTGTGGATATATTTGGAAGGTAGAATCAACAGAATATCTGGATGCACTGAATGTGGAGTACAAAAGAGAGGAATGTAGATGATTCCAAGGTTTGGGGCATAAGTAACTCCCCCAAAGGATGGAGTTGCCATCAACTGAGAGGAAAAAAGCCATGAGTAGCAGAGTGGTAGGAAATCAGGAATTCAGCTTGAAATGGTGATTCTGAGATGTCTGTCTGACATCCAAATGGAAATGTCCAATAAGCAGTTGGATGTGTGTGTCTGGAGTTGAGGAGAGAGGTCTGGATTGCATGTAAACTCTGGAGTCATTGATATATTCACAGTATTTGACTATTTAAAAATGAAATGAGTTCACCAAGGGAGTGAGCATAGATAGAGGAAAGAAAATGATGGAAGACAAAGCTCCGGGACACTCCACCACTGAGAGCAGGGAGAAAAGGAGGTGCTGGCAAAGAGACTGGGAAAAAACAACCAGGGAGGTAGGAGGAAACCCAAGGGCACAGTGTGTCAGAAGCCACATGAAGGAAGTGTGATTAATGGATGAGGGATACTCAGCCCTGTCTCATAATGCTGACTGGTCGGGTAACACGAAAACTGAGAGCTGACCACTGGATTGCTGTACAGGAAACTCTCAATATTTAAAATTAAATTTTTAGTAGTTTTATCTGTGTCAATCTTTAACATCAGCAAAACTTTTACAGCGCTCATTTGGAAAAGTACGTCACTCCCTTACAGAGTAATCTAGCTCTAATATTCTTTTTTTCCTCCAGATTTAAAAAAAAATTATAAATAATGAAATTAGAAAGCAAAAGCCTCCTTTAATTAGGGTGGGAGCTAAGGTAGAGCAGAGGTGAGAGATGTGTTGCACATATTAGTTGAATCAGCACTTGTCCAGCTTCTGATCTGATCAAAGTTGATCAAATTTGATCACATCTCGTGATAATTGTTAAATGTCTTGCTATAGCCTGTACCTCTTCACATTTGCAGAACGTCTCTCTTAGCACCTTCCTCATTCTCCCAATTTGTCTCAGAACCCTCAAGGCCTCCTTAATCCAAAGTTTAAATACTGCTTTCGGGTGAAATGTATAATACAGTGGCTAAGAGCCTGGATTCTCAAACTACACTGCTTGAGTTCAAATCCTAGCTCCATCTCCATATTAGTCAGCTATCACTAGGTTATGGTGCCTAACAACAAATATTAATTACAACAGCAAATATATATTTCTCCTGCATTTGACATGTGGGCGGCTATAGGTACCTGTGACTATGCTCCTGACTCTGGGTCATGGTGGGGTCTGTTCCATGTGTCTCCTTGACTGAAGGAGCAATCTTGAGAAATGTCTGTTCTAGTGGAAGACACAAGAGAGTAATCCGTACTACACAATCACTTTTAAAGTTTCTGCTTGGATGTCACATCCGTTCACATTCCTTTGGCCAAAGTAAGTCACATAGTGTGGTTTCTACCGTCAATTCCTCCCTTCCCTATATGTATGTGCTGCTCCGCATTTCAAAGAGTAGGACTTATTTCCGACCCTCATGAATCTGGACTGACCTTGTGAACTTGCCTGGACCAACAGAGTGTGGCAGGAAGTGTCGCTTTAGGATTTTCAAGCCCAAGTCTTAAGAAGGCTGGCAGCTTGCACCTCCTCTGTCTTAGGACCCGGCTGGCATGCTGGAAGAAATTCCAGAGTGGACTACAGAATGAACAGAATCCACGTGAAGCGAAGTTCTGAAGGATGAGAGACCATCCTGGACATGCCAGTCTCAGCTAGATCCCAGGTGATGTGGGTGCATGAAGAGACTCCAAGTAAGACCACCAGAAGAACTTGCAGCTGAGCCCCAGCAAAACCACAAAATCATGAGAAATAATGAAGTGGTGTTTCAAGCCACTAACTTTTGGGGTAGTTTTGCAAGAACAGTTAATTGGCGTGCCCTGGTCAAGTCCTAAAGCAATGGAGCAGGGGCGTATATTTCTCCCGTGAGATATGTGGAGAGGAAAGTATTTTTTAACAGTGGTACAATTTAACACAGTCCTTGGGTAACACTGTTAACTCCTTCAGCACTCTGTGTTTCACCTGCTGACCTGGAAATGGGAGTTGATTTTTAATTGTAACCAGCTCATTAGATTGTTGTGAGGGTTAAATAAGGGAATAGGGTTAAATAAATAAAGGCATGGACTTTATTCATTTAACTTGGAATAAATTGCTAGATATTTTTTGTTCAATCCCTAATATACTTTCTTGCTGGTGTCACTTTGTGGCACCCATAAAGTCATTTGCAAGCCATGACCCTTCCCCTAGTCCAGATCTCTGCAGGCCACAGACATTCCTCACGCAAGGACAACAGCACTCCAGCCAAATACTTAACTCTAGCCAGGTTGACACATACATGCTCAGTTATTACCCCCAAAGCACCTTTCGTCAGGAAGGACTTCCAGCCTGGACCACACACACACTGGGTCAGAAACAATCTCTCATCCACCCCCATGTAGGGCCTGGTATTGGACCCCAATCACCCATCGAGGCTTCTTCTCTTGTGGTGGTGAGTCCCTTTGGGGCCTTTCATGTCCTTCCCTATGACAAAACTCCATCAGGACCATTTCAAACCATGAAAGAAGAGAGACAGAGGTCACGGCCTCTTTCCTCCCAGAAGATTCTTTGGTTCCTGAGGATATTTACCCATCTCCTCCCCAGAAACAGCTCTGTGTTGTACCAAGTATTGGGAGAGAGTTTTTACCAGAACCTAAAATGATAAATGATAGTTGTTGTTTGATAGGGGAATTTCACCTGTTTTTTTCTTCTTTTCTCTCTCTCTCTCTCTCTCTCTCTCTTTCTCCTTTCTCAGAGTATTTTGTGTAGGTTTTTTTTTTTTTTTACTATGAGAATGTATTATTTATAACTAGAAAACAATAAATCAAAGGAGAAGAAAATGTGACGGCTTAAAAACAATCCCCCCAGTGGTGTCTCAGGATTTAAACATGCAACTCTATTTAATTATGCAAATTTAAGGTTGTTTAACAAATTCTCTGTAATTCATGACATGTTAAGTTGATGTTGGAGTCCTGACCAACTGAGTTAGAAGAAAGCCTTATATTTTTCTTTACCAAACATTTCTAAGAATCTCTAGGGATGCTTATCAGCATCTTCGACTCCATCTTGATAGTTCCCTGTATTTTATATGCAGAACAAATCCCTTCTAATGCTCGGGCCCTGGGCAGAATAGAGCAACCTGTATAGACTCTCAGTTCCCTTCCTCTGTGAAGACTTGTCCTTAACTACAGTGAGCTGTTTGAAAATGTCGATTTTATCATTATTCAGGTAGCATACAATGAGGCCAAAAGATCAGGAGATGATTATCATTGAAAAGATAGTTTGTTACTCAGATCCCAAGAGGAGGGGACACACCACACCACGCAGGACCACACAGAGAAGAACCGGGGTTGATCAGGAAGCAGAGGATGTGAGGGGAAAATATGGGCAGAAGCCTTCTTGTGGTTTCCATGGAAAGCAAAAGGCAAGGCAAGGTAAGCAGGTTTAGGATTGGCTAGTTTGAATAATTTCTGCAGGAGCTGGGGCAGAGGGGCTGCCCTGAGTTATCAAATATTTGGCCCCGGGGTGATTAGGGAAAGGGAATATTGGCCAGGAGTATAAGAGCCAGACAGAGGAGATGTTTGTTTGGTTGGTTGGTTTTTGGCCGTACTGCTCACCATGCAGGACCTTAGTTCCCCGACCAGGGATCAAACCCGTGCCCCCTGCAGGGGAAGCACGGAGTCTTAACCACTGGCCCGCCAGGCAAGTCCCTAGATAGAGGAGATGGGGGAAGTGTGGGCTCTGGACTGGTTAGTTTGCACATGAAAGGCTGCTTGCTATGTCTAGGAATGAGCTGACTGTGGGAGGAACAGCTCCTCCCTGGTCACCTGTCATTGAGGCCCCAGATGTCACAGCATCAAGAATAGAGAAAATAAGGGACTTCCCTAGTGGTCCAGTGGCTAAGACTCTGCGCTCCCAATGCAGGGGGCCTGGGTTCCATCCCTGGTCAGGGAACTAGATCCCACATGCCACAGCTAAGACCCAATGCAGCCAAATAAATATTTTTTTTTAAAAAAAAGAAGAGAGAAAATAAGAAAATATAGTTAATATATGAGCCTTTGTTAGGGACCATCCTCATGCATTAGACCAGCTTCTACATCCCTGAACCTCAACGGTGGAGGGGTGGGGGGCAGTGTGCAATTCTACCCACAGAAAGCTTAAGCCCTCGAGGCTCTCAGGTCAGAGTACCCCATTCCATACATTGCTTTTTTTTTTTTTTTAAAGAAATCTATTTCTGAATTAAGAACTGAACTTATACTATTATGTCATTTCTAAGCATCCTTTGGTCATTCCTTGCCCCTTTTTCTGTTTCCTCCACTAGACTCTAATTTGCAGGAGGCAGGAACAGTGACTTCCTATTCATCCTTGCATCTCTAGATGCACAGAGCACTAATTAATACTTAGATATTTATTAAATAATTTTAAAAGTAATAAATTTAGGAAATAGGACATCTGGGGAAAATATATGAGTACAGGTGTATAATTCTCTCTGCACTGTTTATGATCCTTGAAATTTTACCAAGCAAACTGAAAATAGGAGAAAACTGTTCCCTAAAATTAGTGCTCACTCCCTTCCCTGGACCAGTTTTTAAACAACTTTATCAATAGATAACTTACGTACTATGAAGTTCACCCATTTAAAGTGCACTAATTCAATGGTTTTTAGTGTATTCACAGAGACGTACTCCCAACCACCATAAGCATCCTTAGAGACTCTCAGAAACTGAAAAAAAAAAAAAAAAAAAAAAAAAAACAAAACCAACTTGGACCTTTTTCCAGTTCAGGAGGTCAGGACTCCAACATCAACTTAGCATTTCATGGACTACAGGAAATTTGATAAGCAACCTTAAGTCTGCATAATTAAATAGAGTTGCATGTTTAAACACTGAGACACCACAGGGGGAAGGAGTCTTTTTTTAAAGCCCTCTCGTTTTTTCTCCTTTGATTTATTCTAGATATAAAAAGCTACACAAAACATTCTGAGAGATGGAGAAAGAAAAAGAAAGGAGAAAAAGCAGGTGTAATTTTCCTATCCAATTATAACTAGTTATCATCGTAGGTCCTGCCAGAAGCTCTCTCTCCAATACTTGGTTCAACACAGAGCTGTTTCTGGGGAGGAGGTGGGTAAATATCCTCAGGGACAAAAGAATCTCCTGGGAGAAAAGAGACTGTGACCTCTGTCTCACTTCTTTCATGGTTTGAAATGGTCCCAATGGAAGTTTTCCAGGGGGAAGGACTGCATTTTAAGAAAAATAGAGGGGAAGGAAGGTGCATTGGAGAAAGGTTAGTGACAGGAATCTAGAATAGGAGAAGAAAGAAAGGAGAGATGATTTATATCTATCTCCCATACATGTTGAGGGAAAGCTTGGGGAAGGAATACGTTAAAAAAAAAAAAGGCAATGTATGAATTGAGAGGCTCATATATTACTGGTGGGGATGTAAAATGGTGCAGCCACTACAGAAAACAGTCTGATAGCTCTTCAAAAGTCTAAACACATAATTACCAAATGACCCAACAATTCCACACCTAATTATATACCTCCAAAGAACTGAAATCAGGTGTTCAAACAAAAACCGGTACATGAAAGTTCATAAGGATCTGCGTTCAAAATGGCGGAGTAGAAGGACGTGTGCTCACTCCCTCGTGCAAGAGCACCGGAATCACAACTAACTGCTGGACAATCATCGACAGGAAGACACTGGAACTCACCAGAAAAGATGCCCCACATTCAAAGACAAAGGAGAAGCCACAGTGAGAAGGTAGGAGGGGCGCAATCACAGTAAATTCAAATCCCATAAGTGCTGGGTGGGTGACTCACAAACTGGAGAACACTTGTACCACAGAAGTCCACCCACTGGAGTGAAGGTTCTGAGCCCCACGTCAAGCTTCCCAACCTGCGGGTCTTGCAACGGGAGGAGGAATTCCTAGAGAATCAGACTTTGAACGCTAGCGGGATTTGATTGCAGGACTTCGACAGGACTGGGGGAAACAGAGACTCCATTCTTGGAGGGCACACACAAAGTAGTGTGCACTTCAGGACCCAGGAGAAGGAGCAGTGAACCCAGGGGAGACTGAACCAGACCTGTTAGTGTTGGAGGGTCTCCGGCAGAGGTTGGGGGTGGCTGTGGCTCACCGAGGGGACACGGACACTGGCGGCAGAAGTTCCGGGAAGTACTCCTTGGAATGAGCCCTCCCGCAGTCCACCATTAGCCCCACCAAAGAGCCCAGGTAGGCTCCAGTGTTGGATCGCCTCAGGCCAAACAACCATCAGGGAGGGAACCCAGCCCCACCCATCAGCAGACAAACAGATTTAAGTTTTACTGAGCTCTGCCCACCAGAACAACACCCAACTCTACCCACCACCAGTCCCTCCCATCAGGAAGCTTCCACAAGCCTCTTAGATAGCCTCATCCACCAGAGGGCAGACAGCAGAAGCAAGAAGAACCACCATCCTGCAGCCTGTGGAACGAAAACCACATTCACAGAAAGACAGACAAGATGAAAAGGCAGAGGGCTATGTACCACATGAAGGAACAAGATAAAACCCCAGAAAAACAACTAAATGAAGTGGAGATAGGCAACCTTCCAGAAAAAGAATTCAGAAAAACGATAGTGAAGATGATCCACGACCTCAGAAATAGAATGGAGGCAAAGATCGAGAAGATGCAAGAAATGTTTAACAAAGACCTACAAGAATTAAAGAACAAACAAACAGAGATGAACAGTACAAAAACTGAAATGAAAAATACACTAGAAGGAATCAATAGCAGAATAACTGAGGCAGAAGAACGGATAAGTGACTTGGAAAACAGAATGGTGGAATTCACTGCTGCAGAACAGAATAAAGAAAGAAGAATGAAAAGAAATGAAGACAGCCTAAAAGACCTCTGGGACAACATTAAACACAACAACATTCACATTATAGGGGTCCCACAAGGAGAAGAGAGAGAGAAAGGACCAGAGAAATATTTGAAGAGATTATAGTTGAAAACTTCCCTAACATGGGAAAGGAAATAACCACCCAAGTCCAGGAAGTACAGAGAGTCCCAGGCAGGATAAAAGCAAGAAGAAACATACCGAGACACACAGTAATCAAACTGGCAAAAATTAAAGACAAAGAAAAAGTACTGAGAGCAACAAGGGAAAAACAACAAATAACATACAAGGTAACTCCCATAAGGTTAACAGCTGATTTCTCAGCAGAAACTCTACAAGCAAGAAGGGAGTGGCATGATATATTTAAAGTGATGAAAGGGAAGAACCTACAACTAAGATTACTCTACCCGGCAAGAATCTCATTCACATTCAATGGAGAAATCAAAAGCTTTACAGACAAGCAAAAGCTAAGAGAATTCAGCACCACCAAACCAGCTCTACAACAAATGCTAAAGGAACTTCCCTAAGTGGGAAACACAAGAGAAGAAAAGGACTTACAAAAACAAACCCATAACAATTAAGAAAATGGTAATAGGAACATACATATCGATAATTACCTTAATTATGAATGAAAGGATTAAATGCTCCAACCGAAAGACACAGGCTTGCTGAATGGAGACAAAAACAAGACCCATATATATGCTGTCTACAAGAAACCCACTTCAGACCTAGGGACACATACAGACTGAAAGTGAGGGGCTGGAAAAAGATATTCCATGCAAATAAAAATCAAAAGAAAGCTGGAGTAGCAATACTCATATCAGATGAAATAGACTTTAAAATTAAGAATGTTACAACAGACAAGGAAGGACACTACATAATGATCGAGGGATCAATCCAAGAAGAAGATATACCAATTGTAAATATATATGCACCCAACATAGAAGCACCTCAATACATAAGGTAACTGCTAACAGCTATAAAAGAGGAAATCGACAGTAACATGATAGTAGTGGGGGACTTTAACACCTCACTTACACCAATGGACAGCTCATCCAAACAGAATTAATAAGGAGACACAAGCTTTAAATGACACAACAGACCAGATAGATTTAAATGATACTTATAGGACATGCCATCCAAAAAGAGCAGATTTCACTTTCTTCTCTAGTGCTCACGGGACATTCTCCAGGATAGATCACATCTTGGGTCACAAATGAAGCCTCAGTAAATTTAAGAAAACTGAAATCATATCAAGCATCTTTTCTGCCCACAACACTATGAGATTAGAAGTCAATTACATGGGAAAAAATATAAAAAGCACAAGCACATGGAGGTTAAACAATACGTTACTAAATAACCAAGAGATCACTGAAGAAATTAAAGAGGAAATAAAAAAATACGTAGAGACAAATGACAACAAAAACATGACGATCCAAAACCTATGGGATGCAGCAAAAGCAGTTCTAAGAGGGAAGTTTATAGCAACACAAGCCTACCCTAAGACACAAGAAAAAACTCAAACATACAATCTAACCTTACACCTGAAGGAACTAGAGAAAGAAGAACAAAACCCAAAGTTAGTAGAAGGAAAGAAATCATAAACATCAGAGCAGAAATAAACGAAATAGAAACAAAGAAAACAATAGCAAAGATCAATAAAACTAAAAGCTGGTCCTCTGAGAAGATAAACAAAATTGATAAACCATTAGCCAGACTCATCAAGAAAAAGAAGGAGAGGACTCAAATCAATAAAATTAGAAATGAAAAAGGAGAAGTTACAACAGACACTGAAGAAATATAAAGCATCCTAAGAGACTACTGTAAGCAACTCTATGCCAGTAAAGCGGACAACCGGGAAGAAATGGACAAATTCTTAGAAAGGTATAACCTTCCAAGACTGAACCAGGAAGAAATAGAAAATATGAACAGACCAATCACAAGTAATGAAATTGAAACTGTGATTAAAAATCCTCCAACAAACAAAAGTCCAGGACCTGATGGCTTCACAGGTGAATTCTATCAAACGTTTAGAGAAGAGCTAACACCCATCCTTCTCAAACTCTTCCATAAAATTGCTGAGGAAGGAACACTCCCAAACTCATTCTATGAGGCCAGCATCAGCCTGATACCAAAACCGGACAAAGGTACTACAAAAAAAGAAAATTACACACCAATATCACTGATGAATATAGATGCAGAAGTCCTCAACAAAACACTAGCAAACAGAATCCAACAACACATTAAAAGGATCATACACTATGATCCAGTGGGATTTATCCCAGGAATGCAAGGATTCTTTAATATATGCAAATCAATCAATGTGATACACCATATTAACAAACTGAAGAATAAAAACCATATGATCATCTCAACAGATGCAGAAAAAGCTTTTGACAAAATTCAACACCCATGTATGATAAAAACTCTCCAGAAAGTGAACATAGAGGGAGCCTACCTCAACATAATAAAGGCCATATATGACAAACCCACAGCAAACATCATTCTCAATGGTGAAAAACTGAAAGCATTTCCTCTAAGATCAGGAACAAGACAAGGATGTCCACTCTCACCACTATTATTCAACATAGTTTTGGAAGTCCTAGCCACGGCAGTCAGAGAAGGAAAAGAAATAAAAGGAATACAAATTGGAAAAGAAGAAGTAAAACTGTCACTGTTTGCAGATGACATGATACTATACATAGAGAATCCTAAAGATGCCACCAGAAAACTACTAGAGCTAATCAATGAATTTGGTAAAGTTGCAGGATACAAAATTAATGCACAGAAATCTCTTGCATTCCTATACACTAATGATGAAAAATCTGAAAGAGAAATTAAGGAAACACTCCCATTTACCATTGCAACAAAAAGAATAAAATACCTAGGAATAAACCTACCTAGGGAGACAAAAGACCTGTATGCAGAAAACTATAAGACACTGATGAAAGAAATTAAAGATGATACCAACAGATGGAGAGATATACCATGTTCTTGGATTGGAAGAATCAATATTGTGAAAATGACTATACTACCCAAAGCAATCTACAGATTCAATGCAATCCCTATCAAATTACCAATGGCATTTTTTACAGAACTAGAACAAAAAATCTTAAAATTTGTATGGAGACACAAAAGACCCCGAATAGCCAAAGCAGTCTTGAGGGAAAAAAACGGAGCTGGAGGAATCAGACTCCCTGACTTCAGACTATACTACAAAGCTACAGTAATCAAGACAATATGGGGCTTCCCTGGTGGCGCAGTGGTTGAGAATCTGCCTGCCAATGCAGACAACGCAGGTTCGAGCCCTGGTCTGGGAAAATCCCACATGCCATGGAGCAACTGGGCCCGTGAGCCACAATTACTGAGCCTGCGCGTCTGGAGCCTGTGCTCCGCAACAACAGAGGCCGCGATAGTGAGAGGCCTGCGCACCGCGATGAAGAGTGACCCCCACTTGCCACAACTAGAGAAAGCCCATGCACAGAAATGAGGACCCAACACAGCCATAAATAAATAAATAAATACATTGTGTATTATTAAAAAATAAAAAAATAAAAAAAAAAAAAGACAATATGGTACTGGCACAAAAACAGAAATACAGATCAATGGAACAGGATAGAAAGCCCAGAGATAAACCCACGCACCTATGGTCAACTAATCTATGACAAAGAAGGCAAGGATATACAATGGAGCAAAGACAGTCTCTTCAATAAGTGGTGCTGGTAAAACTGGACAGCTACATGTAAAAGAATGAAATTAGAACACTCCCTAACACTACACACAAAAATAAACTCAAAACTGATTAGAGAGCTAAATGTAAGACTGGACACTACAAAACTCTTAGAGGAAAACATAGGAAGAACACTCTTTGACATAAATTACAGCAAGATCTTTTTTGATCCACCTCCTAGAGTAATGGAAATAAAAACAAAAATAAACAAATGGGACCTAATGAAACTTAAAAGCTTTTGCAAAGCAAAGGAAACTACAAACAAGACAAAAAGACCACCTCAGAATGGGAGAAAATATTTGCAAACAAATCCATGGACAAAGGATTAATCTCCAAAATATATAAACAGCTCATGCAGCACAATGTTAAAAGAATAAACAACCCAATCATAAAATGGGCAGAAGACCTACATAGACATTTCTCCAAAGAAGACATACAGATGGCCAAGAAACACATGAAAAGCTGCTCAACATCACTAATTACCAGAGAAATGCAAATCAAAACTACAATGAGGTATCACCTCACACCAGTCAGAATGGGCATCATCAGAAAATCTACAAACAACAAATGCTGGAGAGGGTGTGGAGAAAAGGGAACTCTCTTGCATTGTTGGTGGGAATGTAAATTGATACAGCCACTATGGAGAACAGTATGGAGGTTCCTTAAAAAACTAAAAATAGAACTACCATATGACCCAGTAATCCCACTACTGGGCATATACTCAGAGAAAACCATAATTCAAAAGGACACATGCACCCCAATGTTTATTGCATCACTATTTACAATAGCCAGGTCATGGAAGCAACCTAAATGCCCATCGACAGACGAATGGAAAAAGAAGATGTGGTACATAGATACAACGGAATATTAGCCATAAAAAGGAACGAAATTGGGTCATCTGTAGAGACGTGGATGGATCTACAGACTGTCATACAGAGTGAAGTCAGTCAGAAAGAGAAAAACAAATATCATATATTAACGCATATATGTGGAACCTAGAAAAATGGTACGGATGAACCAGTTTGCAGGACAGAAATAGAGACACAGATGTAGAAAACGTGTGGACACCAAGGGGGAGAGTGCGGGGGGAGGGGTGGTTGTGTGATGAACTGGGAGATTGGAATTGACATATATATACTAATATGTATAAAATGGGTAACTAGTAAGAACCTGCTAAATGAAAAAATAAAATAAAATTCCAAAATTCCAAAATAAATTTTTAATAAAATTTTTTTTAAAGTTCATAAAACACCATTTACACTAGCCAAAAGGTGGAAACAATCCAAATAAATGGACATTTCATATAAATGGAACGGTACACTGTGTGTTATGACAGGCTACTTTCATTTATTACAATATTTTCAAGGTCCATTCATGCTGCAGCATGTAACAGAGCTTCACTGTTTTTCATGGCTGGATAATATTCCATTATATGTACATACTACATTTTCTGTTTCCATTCATCTCTTGATGGTCATTTGAGTTTCTTCCACCTTTTGGCAAGACAACATTTATATAAAATGTCCGGAATCAGCAAATCCATAGAGACAGAAAGCAGATTAGTAATTGCCAGGGGCTGATCAAGAAGCCAAGGGCAAGTTGAGGGGGTGACTACTAATGGGTACAAAGTTTTCTTTGGGCATGATGAAAAGGTTCTAAAATTAGATTATGGTGCTTTTATGTGGAACACATATACAAAATCATCTCTACTTCTCGTGTCCTAGATTTCTCTTACTAACCCTCCTGTAATGCATCTTCCTTCTCCTCTATTTTTCCTAAAATACAGTCATAGAAATGTTTAAATCAAAGGAGAGAGGAGAGAGAGAGAGAGAGAGAGAGAGAGAGAGAGGAATAAAATAGCAAGGGAATGCTGGAGCGAAGACCACAGCAACTTACTCTCCTGCCCACCACGGTGCCATACTTAGTTTGGGTTCCTCTGAAAGCAGAGCTTGAGATAGGGGGGCAGGTCATTTATTTGGAAGGGGATCCCAAAGTGTAAGAGTGAAGGTTAAGGGACAGTGAGATGGGGGAGAAGACCTAGCCAGTGTAAGGATGCTTTAATCAGTTTTCAGGGTCTCGAGTCCACCAAGACCACTGAAGAGCCTACTGAAGACCTTCTAGAACTGTCCACCTGACAGGCTGGAGCATTATTTATCCATGGGTTCATGTTCCCCATTGCTTGAGGGCGGCCTCTAGGGACTGTAACCCCTGGGCGGTGCTTGAGTGTGGGTTCAGCATGTTCCTGGCGCTGGAGAAGGCCTGCAGCAGAAGGTGGAAGCAGCAGTGAAAGGCGAGTCAGTACTGTCCCCCACCACTGCAGCCGAAATAGGGAGCATGACCCCTATCTCATAATGGAGCCATATGCTATGTGCCCCCCTCACATACCATGGAATGTTTTTTTTTTTTTTTTAAATACATTTATTTATTTATTTATGGCTGCACTGGGTCTTCGTTGCTGTGCGCGGGCTTTCTCTAGCTGCGGCAAGCGGGGGCTACTCTTTGTTGTGGTGCGCAGGCTTCTCACTGCGGTGGCTTCTCTTGTTACGGAGCATGGGCTCTAGGTGCGTGGGCTTCAGGAGTTGTGGTGCGCGGGCTCAGTAGCTGTGGCCTGTGGGCTCTAGAGCACAGGCTCAGTAGTTGTGGCACACATGCTTAGCTGCTCCGCGGCATGTGGGATCCTCCCAGACCAGGGCTCGAACCCGTGACCCCTGCATTGGCAGGTGGATTCTTAACCACTGCGCCACCAGGGAAGTCCAGTATGTACTCTTGATTCTGGCTTCTTTTGCTCAACAAAATATTCTTGAGCTTCACTCATAATGTTGCATGATCAGTAGCTTTTTCCTTTGCAGTGCTGAGAAGTTTTCCATTGTATGAATACACCACAATTTGTTTATCCATTCTCCTACTGATGGAAATTCGGATCATTGCCAGTTTGGGGCTATTATGAGGAAAACTTATGAACATTCTTGCACAGTCTTTTGTGAACATTATTATAAATTTCTTATTTTTTTAAGGTCTCTTTGCACGTGTAGAGTTGCCTCATTATGTAGTCTCTTTCTTTGCTTTATAAATCTTAGTACAAGGTGGAGGAGTCAGAAAGAAACAAAGGAGAAGGGGGGGCTCTGCTCCGTTCCCCAGAAGGCCCGCCACATCCCCTGGCCAAGCAGGCCATGTGTTATAGGCAAAGTATTTAATACACGTATTGAATGTTGTTGTATAAAAAGTAGTCAGAATATTTTTTTAATATGCCCTTTATTACAAAAAATGAGCAAAAGACATCGCTAACTTCTACTATATCTTTAACATACACCCCAGGTATGCAGAGCTTTTAGTTTCTACTTTCTTGTTTCTGTAAAATTTGAATTTCTTATGAGTATGCATTCTTTTACAATCAGAAAAACAGTAAAGATTTTTTAAGTCCATTCAATGTGGGTGAGTCTCCAAGAAAGTGTCTCCTCTCCCTCAAAATCACCATTATAACAGAATTTAATGATATCAAACACCATATATATGCATATATAATATGTATATATGTATATAATATGTATATATACAATATATATGTGTGAATATAGAGAAAAATACTATAAATATAACAGAAAAAATCTTGAACAGCCTAGAGCTGAGAATAAAGCATCAAATTATGGCCCCATTACCCTCTCCCAGAAGAAACAGCTAAAATATATCCAAGTAACATTAGCATAAGGAAAGTACAAACAGCAAAGATATTTTTTTAATACATTTATTTTTATTTATTTATTTTGGCAGTGTTGGGTCTGTTGCTGCACACAGGCTTTCTCTAGTTGCGGCGAGCGGGGGCTACTCTTTTGCTGTGGTGCACGGGCTTCTCATTGCGGTGGCTTCTCTTGTTGCAGAGCATGGGCTTCAGGCGTGCGGGCTTCAGTAGTTGTGGCTCGCAGGCTCAGTAGTTGTGGCTCACAGGCTCTAGAGCACAGGCTCAGTAGTTGTGGTGCACGGGCTTAGCTGCTCCGCGGCATGTGGGATCTTCCCGGACCAGGGCTCGAACCCGCGTCCCCTGCATTGGCAGGCGGACTCTCAACCACTGCGCCACCAGGGAAGCCCAGCAAAGATATTTAAATGTCAGGATCAAAATAGGTTTTTATTCATCAGATGAAATCACAGAATCTGAGGATCAGACCATTAAACATCCAAGCAGCGTCTCAGCAGACAGTTTGCTTGTGGCTGTTCTCTTAACCCCAGCTGGCCTTCTAGGTGGGCCAGCGGGCCTCACCATGAATCCCCTCTAGGCCTAGGCTCTTTTTACCACCACCCTGAGATTGTTTTCCTTCCCTTCAAGTCTCTGCTGCTACAGTCTCCTAGCCATACTGCCTCCATCAAAACCTCTAGGTCCTATGCCCTGAGCACTGACTTCTCTTGACTGCCAAGCTTATGACTTATTAACCCCCCTGGGACACAGTTAAAGACCCTCCCTCTCCCTGCAGGAAACCAGGACATTTCAGCAGTGGCCTTCCAGAGGCATCTTCCCTGCCTCAGTGGTCTAACCTAAAATACTAGCTTAAGTGGTGGGGATTCTAGGCCCTCTAGGAAGAGGGTGTTTATGGCAGAGCTATTTACGGGCCAGGCAGAGCTTGCAATGACAGCATGCAGATGACCACCTCCTCTGTTTATGGCTTGTCCTGCCTCCACT
The DNA here is from genome assembly GCF_000442215.2 of Lipotes vexillifer. NCBI lineage: Eukaryota > Metazoa > Chordata > Mammalia > Artiodactyla > Lipotidae > Lipotes > Lipotes vexillifer. The sequence goes on from NW_006784469.1 coordinate 2,005,701, forward strand.
ATTTACCCTCAAGGATAGAGATTCTAAAGCACAAATTCAGGAAGAGCAATTTTTTAGCTGCTGCTGGCACACAGCTGAGAATTGACTTGGTTCTCACTATGGAGCCAGGATGTGTCATGCTTGGAAAAGCTACTGTAGCAGTGGGGTGATCTCATTAAAATCATAAAATAAGCTAAAGCAATCAACACTGCATCCTTGGAAGGCTGGAATAAGGCAGGAGGAGCTCAGAAATCGCTGGTAGGCAAAAAGTTCCTTTTTCATGTGCGGGGAGAAAAGATCTCGGCTCCTATCCTCATGCTTGGGTGTCTGAATGCATGCCTATCTGCCTAATCACATACCTTGCTTCTTTGGCACTTACATGCACAAACTAACCAGGCTTGATATATTAAAAAGTTAGCATCACCTAGCAATTTTCGTCTTTGAAAAGCTTATGTATTTTCATGAAGGGATATGTGCAGGAATTTTCTTAGCAGTGCTAGTCATAATAGCCTTCAACGGGAAACCACAAAATAATCATCAGTAGGAGAATGGATAAATAAGACAGCAAGGAGAATTAATGATCTTCAACTCTACACACAATACACTTGGACCCCGCAAGCACAATACTGAGTGAAAGAAGCCAGATGCAAGAGTACATAAAGCTCGCAAATGTTAGTTTAATACGCTGTTAGGAGTCAGACAGTGGTTACCCATGCAGGCACGTGGCGACTATGTGGAAGAGGCATGAGGAGCTTCTGAGGGGCTGGACATGCTCTGGTTTTTGATCTACAGGTGCTGGTTTCATGAGCTATATACACTTATCATCTATGCACTTTTTTGTATGTATATTATACTTTAATAAGAGCTCATCTGACAGGCATAAAGTTTCAGTTAAGCAAGATGAATAAGCCCTGGAGAGCTGCTGTTAACACTGCACTTACAGTCAACAATACTGTATCATACACTTAACAACTTGTTAACAGAGTAGATCTCATGTTAAGAGTTTGCACTACAATAAAATTTTAAAATTTTTAAATCATTAGAAAAAACTCTCCACATCAAACTGTGACAGATGCCCAATGACTGTAAATTGCAATGAGGGAAATGGAGAGGAGTAGAGGTGAAAGGTTAAGTGGTACAAGGCTGTGTTCTGTGGCTAATATTTATTGAGGAAAGAACTTCAAAAAGTAGAGAAAAGTGAGAAAGTGTGTCAAATTTCAGTATGTCCTTACAGATGGCCAAAAATCATATGAAAAGATGCTCAACCTTGCTAATTATTAGAGAAATGCAAATCAAAACTACAATGAGGTATCACCTCACACCGGTCAGAATGGCCATCATCAAAAAGTCTACAAACAATAAATGCTGAAGAGGGTGTGGAGAAAAGGGAACCCTCCTACACTGTTGGTGGGAATGTCAATTGGTACAGCCACTATGGAGAACAGTATGGAGGTTCCTTAAAAAACTAGAAGTAGAACTACCACCTGATCCAACAATCCCACTCCTGGGCATATATCTGGAGAGAAACATAAGTCAAAAAGATATATGTACCCTAGTGTTCATTGCAGCGCTATTTACAATAGCCAAGACATGGACGCCACCTAAATGTCTATCAACAGATGAATGGCTAAAGATGTGATACATATATACAATGGAATATTACTCAGCCATAATAAAGAATGAAAGAATGCCATTTGCAGCAACACAGATGGACCCAGAGATTATCATCCTAAGTGAAGTAAATCAGACAGAGAAAGACAAATATCATATGGTATCACTTACATGTGGAATCTAAAAAATGATACAAATGAACTTATTTACAAAACAAACAGAGTCACAGACTTCAAAAACAAACTTATGGTTACCAAAGGGGAAAGGTGGTGGGGAAGGATAAATTAGGAGGCTGGGATTAATATATACACACTACTAGATATAAAATAGATAATCAACAAGGACCTACTGTATAGCACAGGGAACTCTACTCAATACTCTGGAATAACCTACATGGGAAAAGAATCTGAAAAAGAATATATATATGTATATGTGTATATATATATATATATATATAAAACTAAGTCACTTTGCTGTATACCTGAAACTAACACAATATTGTAACAGGGAACTTTATTCAATATCTTGTAATAACCTATAATGGAAGATAATCTGGAAAAGAATATATATATATATATATATATATATATATATATATAAAACTAAGTCACTTTGCTGTATACCTGAAACTAACACAATATTGTAAATCAACTATACTCCCATATAAAATTTAAAAAATTTTTTTAAAGTTTCAGTATGTCCCTTCTTGGAGAAACCAGAACACATACATCAATGCAAAAAATGTCTCACACCAAAAGTCTTGACGAGCAAAAAGGAGGTCACGTGTCAAGGCAGGAGGTAAACATCCCATGGAATTTCTTCCCTCCACTAAAAGTCATACACAATATCGTTATGTTCTTATTCTAAGAAGCAATAAGAATTTTAAAGCAATTTCTTTCCCTTGTTTCTCAGAGTTGATAACTCTCCGGCTCCAAATCCTCAGACTGGAACAGGACAATGTGTCCATTGCTCAACACCCAGACACCCAAAGTTTTGGTCCAGACATGCTCAAGTGAGAGTCCTCAAATACTTGAGACAGAGGAGACAGGGCAAGCGTTCAGAGACCTACATGTCTGCCTAAGACAACTACCCATCATTTTATGTACACGAGAAGAGATTTACATGCACAAGAAAAAAATCTTTGAGGAAACTGTGACAAAGTTCATGAGAATCTATTGAATTAATTTTTCCTCCAAAGAACAAAGAACTCCTTGAGTATAAGTTGGGTACCTTTGTAGCGCCCCCATCTTGACACTCAAGGTCCCTTTCCCGTAAAGCATGGTTTCTCACACCTTCAGGTGCTACAAATCTCAGAGACCACAAATGCAGATTCCGATTTGTGGGTCTGGGCTGGGGCCCAAGACTCAGCATTTCTAACAAACTCCCAAGTGATGCTGACGTTGCTGGTCTGAGGACCACACTTTGAATGGCACGGTCCTAAAACAGGGATTTGTTAGTGATCATAGGAACCTGATAGAATCCTCTTATTGATATTTTCAGGGTTTTATTTTGTTTGGTTTTATTTGTTTTTTAGTATACACTAATAGTCTCTGAATACAAAGACACTATCAACAGTGATGGTGGGCCTGGACTCGATTGACGGAGGACAGAAGTGGGACAGAAATACTGTTTCCTGTATACTATTCGTACTTTGTGATTCATGAGCTACGTGAAGGTATACCCATTCCAGAAATTAAATAAATAAACTTACAACAGGGAGAAAAAAGAACAAGAGTTCATCTCTTATGTCTGGTTTGCTCCTAGGAAGTAAAGCAGGCACCAGTATAATCTGTCGCAACATTCTGATTCATTCTTTAACTTGGTAAGCAAAGCCAGATCCGTTGTGTGGAGACCTAATTAGTATCCAGGAAGCACTAGGCTTGATCGCAAGGGTCCCTCGTCTTGTCCTGCAGCTGTTGATGGTGAGCCCTGTCACTGAGATCTGAGGCGGTTTCAGTGACTAATAACTGATGGAAGGCTGCGTACTTCAACGCGAGCACGTATCTAGGATATAATTCATCAACAAGATAAAGAAGCCTGTTAAGGTTACAGCTCCTTCCAAGTCCTGGCTTCTCTAGCATTAAGCACAATCAAAGCAAAGCTGTTAGGGTCGGAAAGAGGACTGACACATACACGGCACTAAAGGCTGAGCGGGGAAAATGTGCATTTCAGACGTGGGGGGGAAATCCGTCCTTTAATTGAACAACAGATTTTCAAATACATTTTCAGACAGTGATCTGTCAAGCTTACGATTAATTTGTAAGTCGAAAGCAATTTTAAAGTGTGTTTATAATTGTAGGATATTTACTGGTAAACTTTTTAATCAAGTATGGTATACAAAGAAAATCACACAAATCCTAAGTGTATAGATCGACGAAATTTCACGAAGTGAACACACCCAAGGAAAAGAATCAAGAAATAAAACATGATCAGAACCCCAGAAAGCATTCATTATGCTTCCTTCCAGCCACGAACCCCTACCCCAAGGTAACACCTATTTTGACTTCTAATAGCACAGTACTTTTGCCTGGTTTTGACCTTTATGAGATGGAATCATACACTATTATATTTGTAAGATTTTAATTAGCACTCTCATGATACCCTTTTCTAATCAGTAAATTGTACATCTTTGTCTCTATACTCAGAAAGGGTGGCCATGAGTGTCTGGCTGATTAAGTCATCAAAGTATCAATACATTCCTAAACCACTGTGTTTTGGTTTTTTTTTTTTTTTTTTTCAAAAGAGTTGCACGAGAGAACATTGTCCCCAAATTACAATACCTCTCTATAAAAGGACACATCCCAGGACAGCACCTTTATCTCCATTCCCTTTCCAAGTCATCAACTTTAAATTATTAAGCGACCCAGAGGCACTACAGATTCCAGGTCTGCAATTCTCTTCAGAGTCAGGAAAAAGAGTGGAGAGGATAAATCTTCAGCCTGTCAGCAAACCCTGAAACAACAACATCCCTGTTAACCTCGTTAGGAAGAAATTCCATTCTCTTATACTCTGGGGAGGAAAGAAGATACAGCCCCTGAAATTAGACTATCTGCTCTGGGCAGATAAGATGGGCAAGATTAGGGGAGACTTCATTTTGGATTTAGCAGGTGACTAAATGGGATGCCTGAGGGATGTCTTTTGGGTGAAGACACGCTGGGCAGGGTAAGATATATAAAGTGGCACAAAGAAGACTTCAGAAGAAAATGCTATAAAGGCAATTGATGAAGTTGTTGACAGAGCGGAGACTTGGAAATCTAGTTCTGTGGTATGGATGTCGGGAATCAGTGCTATTTATGACCGTACAGAGGATACTGGATACCAAAAGGAGAGCAGCAGCATCTTTACTTTCCCATTTTTTTCCCTCAGAAAGTCTCTCTGGCTGAAGTCTACCTCACTTCAGGTCAAACCCAGCAAGACTGAGGGGATAATAGGCCATGGGCAAGGATCTGAAGGACGAGAGCCCATTTTATGATAGCTGGAGAGATGAAAGCTTCATTCTCGGTCCAGAATGAAATCATTATGGCTCTGGAATGTAAGGCTTTAATACAAAATGTTTACCCATGTGAAGTCCTTTTATAACATCCATATGTACATTACAGAGCCTGACATCGTGATTAAGCAACATATCCCATCTTATTTTAGGTCATCAGAACCTACTGGTAGTGGCACAAGGCCATGAAAGGAAGCTGTGGCAACTGTGAAGCTTTCGGTCAGCAAACATTCACAGGGTGCCTATTCTGCAGTTGGCACAGATTGAAGTACATTCCCTGGTCTTAGGGAATTCACCATGGGGGGTGGGAGATAAGCATCCCCTGGGAGTTTCTTAGAAATGCAGAATCTCCAGCCCCTCCCCACTCCTGGATCAGAATCTGAGTTGGAATAAGACTACCAGGTGGTTTACACCAATATTTAAATTTGAGGGGCTTTGAGCTTAAATGACAATCTAGCTCAGTTATTCTCAACCCTAGCTGCATATTAGAACATTCTGGAGAATCTGTAAAGTCCTTGTTCCTCCTCCTACACTGTTGGTGGGAATGTAAGTTGGTGCAGCCTCTGTGGAAAATAGTATGGAGGTTCCTCAGAAAACTAAAAATAGAATTAGCATATGATCCAGCAATCCCACTACTGGGCATATACCTGGACAAAACTATAATTCAAAAGGATACACGCACCCCAATGTTCATCTCTGTCTCTATAGCAGCACTATTCACAATAGCAAGACATGGAAACAACCTAAATGTCCATCGACAGATGAATGGGTAAAGAAGATGTGGTACATATATACAGTGGAATACTACTCAGCCATAAAAAAGAACAAAATAATGCCATTTGCAGCAACGTGGATGCAACTAGAGATTATCATGCTAAGTGAAGTAAGTCAGAAAGAGAAAGGCAAATGCCATATGATATCACTTATATGTGGAATCTAAAAGATGACACAAAGGAACCTATCTACAAAACAGAAACAGAGTCACAGACATAGAGAACAGACTGGTGGTTGCCAAGGGGGAGGGGGTTGGGGGAGGGATGGAGTGGGAGACTGGGGTTAGCAGGTGTAAGCTTTTATATATAGAACAGATAACAACAAGGTCCTACTGTATACCACAGAGAACTATGTTCAACATCCTACGGTAAACCATAATGGAAAAGAATATTTTAAAACAAAGAGTATATATATATGTATGACTGAATCACTTTGCTGTACAGCACTAATAAGCACACAACATTGTAAATCAACTCTATTTCAATTAAAAAAAAAAGTGCTTCTTCGCAATAGAGCAGTAAATCACAAGAAGGCCTGGGGTTGGAGCATTTCAGGCACAGAAAACAGCCAGAGAAAATGTCACGAGGTGGGGACAATCTTGGCGTATTCCAGGGACAACAAGCAGGGCCGACTGATGGAGAGAGTGGCGGGAGTTGAGGTCAGCAAGAAAGGCCATTCCAAAGTGACTTTCAGGCCACTGGAACTGGGATGGATTTTATCTGATGGGAAGCCATTGACGGCTTTTGAACAGGGACTAGTTTGTAAGAATTTAATATAAAAACATACTTAAGCCCTGAACTAAATTGTGATGTTTTTAAATAGTTGGTTTTTTGACTTCCTTACCCCCTTACCCCATCAAAAAAAACAAAACAAAACCCTTGCAAATCTGAGAGTAGTCTACTAATGCAGTGTAGAAACCAAAATTTTGTTAGGATAACAGAATTCACAGAGGAAGATGAATTAAGTAAACCCACAGGTTGAAGTCCTTGCGTGCTGCTGCAAGATCGTTGATGGGGGGGGGGAGGGA
>NW_006784469.1:2012668-2017902 GCF_000442215.2 Lipotes vexillifer
GGGGAGGGGGGGGAGGGGGAGGGAGAGAGAGGACCCCTCCATTTACAAGAACACAATAGATCGGACCCTGTCCCCAGACTTCTTCTTGGGCTGCTACCTCTCCCACCTCCAGCAATTCCTCTACTAAGTCCCTTTTAGCCAGACTCCTGGCAGAAGTCACTTAACATCAGTTAGGCAAGTTCTGAATAAAATCTGTGCCCATGGCTCTTGTCCTCATCCTGGAATGGGCCTGCCTCACTTCTCCCTCAAAATCACAATTCTGGGTCCAGGGATGACAGCACAAAGTCAAAAGAAGGGCGGGCTGGAGAAGGACATGGTGCAAAGTCTGGGAGATGAATCCCAAAGACTGTTAAATCCAGCAAAGACAGTAAAGTACCATCCAACCTAGTTCGCCCCACTTCATGGATTTGGAAACTGAGACCCAGAAAAGTGAAGTCATTTTTTTTTTTTTGGTCAGGCTGTAGGGCTAATTTGTGGCTGAATCCAGTGTAGAACCCAGGCCCTCGATGAAAATGCCTGTCCTCTGAGGAGTGCCGTCTGCCTCCAGAGAGCCTGACACCATCCTCCCAACTGAGCCTATCGCATGGATGTATGTCTTTGTCCCTGTCCTTGGTGCTTCTGTGAATATCTCAAAAATTCTCCCTAGAGTCGGGACAAGTCCAGGAAACATACGTAACTGTCAGAGGACCATTAGAGGCTGTGGAGTACAAAGAACTCTTCAACTGGTGGGGAGGTTCCAGAGGCTGCCCCAGCTTCAGACCTGAGCCATTCCAGTAGACCAGCAGGAAACCCACAGGAACCAGAATCTGTAAGACCCTTCACAGAAGTGGCTGCCAGCACACGAAGGTCCCCTAGGACTTTACATAATCCCATGTGACCTAAGGTAAGCCTGGACCCCATAAACAAGGCCCAGCAATCAGCATGAAGCCTGCCAGCCTTCAGAGGACTTGAATGTAATGACCCCCACTGTCAGGCAAATTCTGGGCAAAAGCAGTGTGACTGGACCTCCAGTGCAGGAAACACTCAAGGTCCAGTACCTCAGCACCTACTCTAACTTTGGCTGCATAACAAGCCACTAAAATTTAGTGGCTTGAAATAATAAGCATTTGCTAAATTCTCCTGATTCTGTGGGTCAGCTGAGAGGTTCTTCTGGTCTGGGCTGCCTAGCACGGTCTCATTCACCTGTCTAGTAGATGGCAGGGTGGTTGATCTAAGGGGCCACAGCTGGGATGGCTCATATCTGTTCCATGGAGCCCAGTAGGCTAGCCTGGGCTCCATCACCTGGCAGACTCAGGGTTACAAAGAGCACCAAGAAAGGGCAAACTCCAAAGAGCAGGGGCTATTGAAGATTCTCTTAGAAAACAAACTTACGTTTACCAAAGGGGGAAGGAGGGGGGAGGGATAAATTAGGAGTCTGGGATTAACAGATACACATGACTATACAGGAAACAGATAATCAACAAGGACCTACTGTATAGCACAGGCAACTCTATTCAATATTCTGTAATAACCTAAATGGGAAAAGAATCTGAAAAGGAATGGATACATGTATACGTATAACTGAATCACTTTGCTGTACACCTAAAACTAACACATCATTGTTAATCAACTATACTCCAATATAAAATTAAATGTTTTTAAAAAAGATTGTTTGTATCCTACAGCCAAGCTCAGGTTCAAGGGGTGGGAAAATAGACCCAACCTCTTGACGGGAGGAGCAGTAAAGCTAACTTGCAAAGTGCGTACAGGCAGAGACGGGGTTGGAGCATGGAATTTGTAGCCTTTTTTTTTTTTTTTGCAATCAACCACTTTGTACAGGGTCCTCCGAGCACAAACCTCCTTCCTCACCCCATGAAAATTACAGTGCTCCTCATCCTTGCTTCTCACAGTCACTTGCTTTGCCTCTTAAGTAACTGGGTCCCACAGAGATGTCACAATATTCCAACATGATAAAATTCCAAAAGAATAGCTAGTGTTCCACATTAGCCAGCGATTTATCGATTTCATCCACGCACTAGTTGCTTTTATTCTCAGGGTCATTCATGCATACGACAAGTAAACATTTTTTTAACGTGTATGTTTCTCGGTTAAAGATTTCTCTTATGGGACAGTTCTACTCAGACACGCTGCTTGCGGGTGGTGGCTTTCTGCCCAATAGCAACACTACAAATTATATTTATGAAATCAACATGCTATAAGACAGTAGCAGACTAAATTAGAAATATAATGCTTGGCTGATTGTTTATTGCTTGTACCGTATATTTTTCACACATCATCGTGTGGATGTTTAAAGGTCAGGATTGCATTTACACTTGAGTTGTCTAAAATAAGAAAGCCATAACCAGGAAATTCAACAATATATTTTCTTGTGCATGCTCTATTTTCTCTCTGGCCAAGTCCTCAAGAAGTCGGAAAACACACAACCTTGTGTGCATCCTGGGGTAAGGGAGTGACATGGGGCTAAGGAGGCTCCAATTTTTTAATTTATTTATCTATCTATCTATTTACTTTGGCTGTGCCGGGTCTTAGTTGCAGCATGTGGGATCTTCGTTGTGGTACACGGGACCTTTTAATTGCAGCAATGTGGACTTCTTAGTTGTGGCATGCGTGCTTCTTAGTTGCGGCACGCATGCAGGATCTAGTTCCCCGGCCAGGGATCGAATCTGGGCCTCCTGCATTGGGAGGCTGGAGTCTTACCTACTGGACCACCAGGAAAGTCGCTGCAATATTTTTTTTTTAATGTTGCAAGTTGCTAAGAATCATTAGGTTCTCATTGATACTGGTGACATTCAACATTTAAATTTGGAAAGACCTAACGTTAGTATTCCTTCTTGCTGTATGGGTCTAGAATTTTGTGAAAAGCTCAGTCAAATGCAGCCCGTTTATTCCAGTCATAAAGAGAACAGAGAAGAACGACTAGGGATCTGTTCCAAATGCTAATCTCTTCTCGTAAGTAGCACTCCAAGTAACATGTGAATTTACTCCTCTATCAAAAGCATCCATGAGATGTATTAGCTGCCCTTATGGGTCATCTGTAGGTGCCCCTTTATGTGTGTGCATGGAAATAAGTGTATCTGTGTAGTGGAATTTTTTTTTCTTCAGATGTAAAGTTACATGAAGTACCAGTCTCTTTCTAAACATGTCCTCTTTCTGGGTTTAGATATGTCATTAATGATATAATACAGGGGATGCCAAATTTTTCCCATAAACGGCCAGATAACAAATGGATTTAGGCTTTTCAGGCCATATGGTCTGTCCCAACTAAACTCTGCCGTGGTGGGCATGAAAGCCACCATAGACAATCTGTAAATGCATGGGCATGGCTGTGTCCCAATAAAACTTTATTTACGGACACTGAATTCTTCATGTAATTGTCACATGTCACGAAATACCATTCTTCTAAAAAAATTTTGCAACCATATATATACAAGTGTCAAAACCCCTCTTAGTAAAATTGGGGAGGGGGGGATAAATTGGGAGGTTGGGATTAACATACACACACTGCTACATATAAAATAATCAACAAGGACCTCCTGGATAGCACAGGGAACTCTACTCAGTATTTTTTAATAATGTGTGAGGGAAAAGAATCTGAAAAATATATATATGTATGTAGAACTGAATCACTTCGCTGTACACCTGAAACTAACACAATATTGTAAATCATCTATAATTCAATTTTTTAAAAGGGGGGAAAAAAGAATGTTACCAAAAAAAACTCTCCTAGTAGTCTACAGACTCCTGACCTACTGCATTAATTAATGGAGCAACCATCTGACAAAGGAAGCAAAGAGTCCAGAAATGAGTTCTCCAATGCCATTTTAGCATCTCTATTTTCTCTATGAACACATTTCTCTGTGAAAGCTAATTTCTTAACATTTTTAAGCAACCCTGCTTTTATATATAACCACAAGGAAGAATTACTTCTTTGTGCCTCTGTATTTTTTTTAAGTAAAGATAAAAGCCATTTGATAGCAAATTAGTCTTCCCTTTCTTTACTTGCACATAATTTTGTAAGTTTAGCTCTTTCCTTTTCCTTATTTATTCTTTACAAAGCTTCATATTTCTTTGTCTGAGTGATATGACAATGATCTGTGAATTGGCAACACAAGTAATAAATCACTAAGTTGTGGAACAAAACTCATTCTGATAATGGCAGCTTATTTCTCCATCCAAGAATCAGCAAACTCCATCCTTAAGACCTTCCATTATGCATTGTAGTTCCAGCCCCATACTGTCTTTGATTATAGTGTATCATAAAGACCTGTGTTCAATCTGATCCTTTTTGATTTTCCAATTTAGATCTCAAGAAGTGAATAAAATCGATGTCAGCATTTTGACAGTGGTAGTAGTTCAGACTTTGTTCAGCGTTTTTTCTTGTAACTTATGTTCCTCTGTATTCTCATGATACATAGAGAATGTTTCGCAGTGTTTGCATTGATCTCATTGCATTGAATGTTTCTGTCTGATACAGAGGAGGCTGGATGCCTCCATGTCCAGATAAAACTGCTCCACAGTTCATCTCATTCTGGATGGATCAAGCAGGTCTAATGAACCTTTTCATGTTACTTTGCCATCTGACGCCTTATGACGTTTTTTGGTAAAAATATTATGCTGGATTTGTTTAGTAGAAGCTTTAACGCTGTAAGTGGCTCTTTGAATACTAAACCTACTTGATTTGCTTTTCGCATAGTCAAGATGGCATGACATCAATCTATTCTGAGTGGTTGAGGGTTCCCCTTGAGGCACTTCCACTCAGGTATTATTTACACCCTCCTTCGTTCCTGTGTTACCACCACACACAAAAAAGTGCATGGATCTATATTTTTCAACATAGGCCTTTTCCTCCTTCAGCTTAACCATGAATTCAATTCAGTGACTTTGGGGGACTCACTGGGCACTGAGTTTGGTGCCAGATACTGTGAAAGGTACAAATATGAGTGGGACATGCCCAGTCTCAAGGCACTTACACTTGTCCTGAGGACGAAGAGCTCAAACACCAACAGCTACTAAATGGAATAGAATATGTGGACTGGGTTTTAGATGGAGGGTCTTAGGTAATGGAGAGATTGCTTACTGCAGGTCTCATAACCTCGGTTTTAAGTTTCTTTTGCCATGCCTATTAAAGTACTGCCACTATTGTCCTCTCGCGTCTGACGAGATGACGTAGCCTCTTTCTGCTTTGAGGTCAAACTATGAAACTTTAAACTATGAAGTTAAAAATGCTTCTTCCC
>NW_006784469.1:2017967-2060551 GCF_000442215.2 Lipotes vexillifer
TCCCTACACCTACCAAATTTATTCAGTATCCTCGTACAGAGAAGAAAAGCTAAAAAAAGATGCTGAGACATGACCAATGTTCTGTTTTGACTTTATCATTGCATGCAGTCAAAAATTTGCTGATTAATTATGAAAAAAGTAAAACCACTGAATTGAAGAACTAGTGGGGCTGATTTTGGGGATGTAAATTGAATTGACTGTTTGGCTGAACTGACTGCTCAGTTCAGACTGGTCGAGCTGAAACCTAGTTAGGTTCAGCCTGGGCAGAAGCAGGGGCACGTTAAAGCTGTGTCTAGGAAAGCAGAGGTGCAGTTATTAAGGATCAGAGGTGAGAGGAGGTGATGGGGTTCAGAACTGAGAAAGCAAGCAAGATTTGGCAGCTCTGAGATGTGATCAGGGCAAGCAGTGGCCCCCAAAACACCGATAGAAACATCAACCAAAAATCTAAACCAGGGACCCCAAAGGAAGATATTCTAAGAGACTGAAGGAAAAGAGCAATTTAACAGAGAATCAAAGGTGATAAAAAGAATCAAAGGCTTATAAAAAGGAATGAAGTACTGATATATGCTACAACATGGATGACCGTCAAAAATATTAAGTGAAAGAAGCCAACCACAAAAGACTTCAACTGTATGATTCCATTCATGTGAAATGCCCAGAACAGGGAAATCTACAGAGACAGAAGGTACATTAGTGGTAGCCTAGGCTGAAGAGAATGGGGAGTAGGGAGTGACAGCTCATGGGTATGGAATTTCTTTTTGGGATAATGAATATGTTCCAAGATTGATTTTGGTGATGGTTATACAACTCTGTGAATATTCTAAAAGCCACTGAATTGTATACTTTAAATTGTAAATTGCATGGTTTGTGAATTATATCTCATTTAATTATATCTTATTTTAAAAGTTTTTTTTAAAAAAAAAGGGCTTCCCTGGTGGCACAGTGGTTGAGAGTCCGCCTGCCGATGCAGGGGACACGGGTTCGTGCCCCGGTCCGGGAAGATCCCACATGCCGCGGAGCGGCTGGGCCCGTGAGCCATGGCCGCTGAGCCTGCGCGTCCGGAGCCTGTGCTCCGCAATGGGGGCTAAGTTTAGAAATGTCAAGTAGAACAGAAATCTGGACTAGAGATAGAATTTAAGGATAGGTAGGGTGGGAGGGAGATGCAAAAGGGAGGAGATATGGGGATATGTGTATATGTATGGCTGATTCACTTTGTGATAAAGCAGAAGCTAACACACCACTGTAAAGCAATTATACTCCAATAAAAAAAAAAAAAAAAAAAAAAAAGAATCAAAGGCTTGTCTTCACCTAGGACTTTTTACTCTCTTCCTGCGAAACCCTGGACCAAACCCCTGGGCTGTTCAAAAGGGCTCACAATTATGGGCACTGGACTCCAGTAAAGAGAAAATTAAGAGGACTGTAGTTCCCTGAAGCAGAAGCTGAAGCAAACATTCTTTTATATAGCTTCTGTAAGACTTTCACCGAAAGATTTTTATTTTTTAAAGACAGACATCATCGTTAAATTAGCACTTAATTTAGCAAACTATGAGGTTTAACTATCTGGGTTAAAAGTCAGCAAAGGTTGGATCCTGACACTCCTGAAAATGTTCATGAGGATACAGTATAAATCAAGGGCTTCAAGCTTTTAGTTCTCACTCTACAAGTACTTAAATGGCCAGTTCGGAACTTGAAATAGGTACACATTTTCTTCTCCATTTCCAAGCTGGCACTGTTTCTCTTCCTTGTAAAGGACTTTATGTGAGAGTTCTCTGATAAAAGGTATTGCTCTGATAAGCGCAGGTGCTACTGGAACACAGCCCATCACCACCAGCTCAGACATGAAGAGCTGTATCTACAGATCACAGTGAAATTGAAAAGAGCAGGAGTTGGCCCCATGGAGGGATCTAATGGACCGGCAGCTGTCAGTTCATTGTTTAAACGCTTGCTGTTCCTCAATGGTGATTTTTTTCCCCTAGGAGCTAGCTCAAACCAACATATGACCCTTTTGTATAATCTATATAGACTGCTGTTTTACTGCAGAGCACTTGAAACCGAAAATACAAAAGCTTTCTTTGAGTGTTAAAACGAAACAACTTCTGACTTGCTCTGAAAATGCACATTGTGGAGATTCTTATCTGGATGGGCCTCTGATTTCCAGCCAAGTTTGGAGGAGGATGGTCTAATAATAAACCAGCAAAGCAGTCTGAGTAGTAAATTCACATAAGAGCTTTTCAGAAAATGTGGAGATAAAATCCAAAAGAGAAACTCTCAAAACAATCCCCAAACCAATAAATTTCACTCCTCCACCTCCCCTATGATGAAAATAAAAGCACAAAAGAACAAGCCTCCTTGTATTAGTAAGAGTAGGTTATTTTATTTCTTTGTTTAAAAAAAAAAGCACTTTCTGGCTGCTTCTGATTATGTTTAAAACTACATACTGATAGGAGAACACTGGAAAATACCCATAATCCCACCATTCTAAAATAACCATTTTTTTTCTGTAGATATCTACACTGGGTTTTTTTTATATGAAAGTTTTATCACACTGTGTGTACAATTTTGTAAGAGTAAGTTACTCTTGAAAAGGTAGTGAAGGTCAGTTGAACCTTCGACAAACGTCAACTGTGAAGGTTAGTTGATGACAACAGTTCTCACTTCTCTGATATACTTTCTTCCATGGCTTCTGCCAAATGTAATACATCTTGCAGGATCAAAAGAGACAGTAACACTTTAACAAAGGAAGAGAAAAATCAGTCGAGTTAATGGCACAGAGATTTGGAGCAGAATCAAATCCCGGTCTTAGGGGCTTCCCTGGTGGCGCAGTGCTTGAGAGTCCGCCTGCCGATGCAGGAGACGCGGGAGTACTCATCAAGGCAAAATCCACATGGTCAGACATCCAATAAAAAATAACCAGACACACAAAGCAGCATGAAAAATATCATTTATAACAAGAAGGAAAACCAATCAACTGAACTGACCTGGAACTGACACAATGGTAGAATTAACGGATAAGGCTAAAATATTATTCTATGTGTTCAAAAAGTTAGGTGGAGACATGAAGATATTGAAAAGACATAAACTACATGAGACGAAGACTACAATGTGAGAAGAAAAACTTACGGAGGGAAATTAACAAAAGCTGAGACATTGCAGAAAAGGTTACTGAACTCGAAGACAGCAAAGGGAATCACCAAATGAAACACACAAAGAAAAAAAAGACTTTAGAAAAAAAGAGCATAAGTCAGCTGTGGAACAACTGTATGAGGCCTAACACACCCTTCACTGAAGCCTCTAAAGGACAAGGTGTGGGAGACAGAAAAAAATATTTGAAGAGATAAGGGGCAAATACTTTCCTAAATCTCATAAAAACTATAAATGAACTCCAAAGACAAGAAAAAGAAGGAAACTACACCAAGGCACATCATAATCAAGTTGCTTGCTTAAAAAGAACAACAGAAAAAATCTTAAAAAGTAGCCAGAGGAGAAAAAGATACATTATGTCCAGAGGAACAGAGATAGGAATGGCAGCAAATTTCTTACCAGAAACAATGCAAGCGAGAAGACAGTGGAGCAAAATTTTTAAAGGATTAAACTTTGACCTGTTGTTCTATACCCACCAGAGGTATTGTGGGTTCAGCTCCAGACCACTGCAATAATGTCAGAAAAAAGTTAGTCACACAAAGTTTTTGATTTCCCAGTGCTTATAAAAGTTATATTTACACTATACTGTAGTCTATTAAGAGTGCAGTAGCATTACGCCCAAAAAAAAAAAAAAAAAAAAAAAAAAAAAATCCTGGTCTTAGCCTTTTGACAGTTCCCCTATGTTAGTCAGCAAAAAATTTTGTGAGTTTCTCAATTCATCCTATTTTACCCCCAAATCAATCTAACTTCCCCTTACGTGGGCCCCCAAATGATCATGAATGCAACTAGATGTGCTCTAGATGCAGCTGGCTGAATCCAAGTAAAATGTCTATGGCATGTGAGTATGTGCGTATTTGAGCGCAAGTGCGTACACGTGTATTTATGTGTGCATGCATACCTGTGTGCACACACTCATTTGTAATGAACACCCCTAAACAAAAGCATTTTAGTTTCCCGAAGGGCAACACTAAATAATCATGAACTCATTGTGATAAAAACTACTGTTTACTAAGTACCAACTAAGCTCTGTGCTAGTGATGATGCTTGCCTTATCTATAGGCAAATCAATCAATGTGATACACCACATTGACAAAAAGAAAGGGAAAAACCACATGATCATCTCAATAGATGGAGAAAAGGCATTTGACAAAATTCAGCGTCCATTCATGATAAAACTCTCATCAAAGTGGGTAGAGAGGAAACATATCTCAGCATAAAGACCATTTATGACAAACCCACAGCCAACATAATATTCAATGGTGAAAAGCTAAAAACCTTCCCGCTAAATTCAGGAACAAGAAAAGGATGCCCACTCTTACCACTTCTAATCAACATAGTATTGGAAGTCCTAGCCACAGCAGTCAGACCCCAAAAAAGAGAAATAAAAGGTATCCAAAGTGGAAGGGAAGAGGTAAAACTCACTGTGTGTAGGTGACATGATATTCTATACAGAGAACCCTAGTCTCCACACAAAATTTATTAAAATTAAAAACAAACAACCCAATCAAAAAGTGGGCAGAAGACCCAAGTAGACATTTCTCAAAGAAGACATACAAATGGCTAAGAAGCACATGAAAAGTTGCTCAATGTCGCTAACTATTAGAGAAACACAAACCAAAACTGCAATGAGGTATCATCTCACACTGTTCAGAATGGCCATCATCAAAAAGTCTACAAGTAATAAATGCTGAAGAGGGTGTGGAGAAAAGGGAACCCTCCTACACTGCTGGTGGGAATGTAAGTTGGTACAACCACTATGGAAAATAGTATGGAGTTTCCTTAAAAAACTAAAAATAGAACTGCCATATGACCCAGCAATCTCACTCCTGGACATATACCTGGAGAAAACCATAATTCAAAAAGACACATGCACCCCAATGTTCACTGCAGCACTGTTTACAATAGCCAAGACATGGGAGCAACCTAAATGTTCATCAACAGATGAATGGATGAAGAAAATGTGGTAATACATAGAATGGAATATTACTCAGCCACAAAAAAGAATGAAATAATGCCATTTGCAGCAACAGGGATAGATCTAGAGATTATCATACTAAGTGAAGTAAGTCAGACAGAGAAAGACAAGTATCACATGATATCACTTATATGTAGAATCTAAAAAAAAAATGATACAAATGAACTTACAAAACAGAAATAGACTCACAGACTTTAAAAACAAACTTATGGTTACCAAAGGGGAAAGGGGGTGAGGGGGAGGGATAAATTAGGAAGTTGGGATTAACACATATACACTACTATATATAAAATAGATAATCGGGCTTCCCTGGTGGTGCAGTGGTTGAGAGTCTGCCTGCCGATGCAGGGGACACGGGCTCGTGCCCCCGTCTGGGAAGATCCCACATGCCGCGGAGCGGCTGGGCCCATGAGCCATCCATGGCCACTGAGCCTGTGCATCCGGAGCCTGTGCTCCGCAATGGGAGAGGCCACCACAGTGAGAGGTCCACGTACCGCAAAAAAAAAAAAAAAAAAAAAAAAAGATAATCAACAAGGACCTAGTATATAGCACAGGGAACTCTACTCACTACGCTGTAATAACCTACAAGGGAAAATAATCTGAAAAACAATAGATATCTGTACAACTAAATCACTTTGCTGTACACCTTAAACTAACACAACACTGTAAATCAGCTATACTCCAATATAAAATAAAAAAATGTTCAATTAAAAAAAGCTATTAGAACTAATGAATTCATAAAGGTAGCAGGATGCAATGGATTCCTGTATATTAATCTTGTATTTCTATATACTAATAATGAACTATCAGAAAAAGTAAAAAGAAAACAATCCCATTCAAAATTACATCAAAAATAAAATACCTAAGAATGAACTTAAACACGGAGGTGAAAGACCTATATACTGAAAACTATAAAAGAATGATAAAGGAAACTGAAGATGACTCAAAGAAATGGAAAGATATCCAATGCTCTTGGATTGGAAGAATTAATATTGTTAAAATGGCCATTCTACCCAAAGCAATCTACAGATTTAATGCAATCTTTATAAAAATATCCATGACATTTTTCACAGAGCTAGAACAAATAATAATACTATTTATATGGAACCACAAAAGACCTCGAATTGCCAAACAGTCCTGAGAAAAAAAGAACAAAGCTGGAGGTATAACCCTTCCAGACTTCAGACTATACTACAAAGCTACAGTAATCAAAATAGTGTGGTACTCAGACAAAAATGGACACAAAAATCAATGGAACAGAACAGAGAGCCCAGAAATAAATTCACACACGTATGGTCAATTAACCTACAACAAAGGAGGCAAGAATATACAATGGAGAAAAGCAAGTCTCTTCAACAAGTAGTGTCGGGAAATCTGGAGAGCTACATGTAAATCGATAAAATTAGGACATTCCCTCACACCTTATACAAAAATAAACTTGAAATGGTTTAAAGACCTAAATGTAAGATATGACACCATAAAATTCCTAGAAGAGAACATAGGAGAGACATTGTTTGACATAAACTGTAGCACTGTTTTCCTAGATCAGTCTCCCGAGGCAAAAGAAATAAAAGCAAAAATAAATAAGTGGGACCTAATCAAACTTAAAAGCTTTAGCTGCACAGCACAGGGAGATCAGTTTGGTGCTTTGTGACCACCTAGAGGGGTGGGATAGGGAGGGTGGGAGGGAGATGCAAGAGGGAGGAGATATGGGGATATACATATATGTATAGCTGATTCACTTTGTTATAAAGCAGAAACTAACACACCGTTGTAAAGCGATTATCCGCCAATAAAGATGTTAAAAAAAATAAACTTAGGGGCTTCCCTGGTGGCGCAGTGGTTAAGAGACTGCCTGCCGATGCAGGGGACACGGGTTCGTGCCCCGGTCCGGGAAGATCCCACACGCCGCGGAGAGGCTGGGCCCATGAGCCATGGCCGCTGAGCCTGCGCGTCCGGAGCCTGTGCTCCGCAACGGGAGAGGCCACAACAGTGAGAGGCCCGCGTACCGCAAAAAAAATAAAAATAAAAAAATAATTAAAAATAATAAATAAATAAACTTAAAAGCTTTTGCACAGCAAAGGAAACCATAAACAAAATGAAAAGACAGCCTAGGGAATGGGAGAAAATATTTGAAAACGATGTGACCAACAAGGGCTTAATTTCCAAAATATACAAACCACTCACACAACTCAGTATCAAAAAACAAACAACACAATCAAAAAATGGGTGGAAGATCTAAATAGACATTTTTCCAGAGAAGACATACAGATGGCCAACAAGCACATGAAAAGATACTCAACATCACTAAGCAAAGAAATGCAAATCAAAACTACAATGAGCTATCACCTCACACCGGTCAGAATGGCTATCATCAAAAATCTACAAATAATAAATGTTGGAGAGGACGTAAAGAAAAGGGAACCCTCCTACACTGTTGGTGGGAACGTAAATCGGTGCAGCCACTATGGAAAACAGTATGGAGGTTCCTTAAAAAACTAAAAATAGAATTACTGTATGATCCAGCAATTCCTCTCCTAGGTATATATGTGGAAAAAAATGAAAACTCTAATTCGAAAAGATACATGCATCCCAATGTTCACAGCAACACTATTTACAAGGACTTCCCTGGTGGTCCAGTAGTTAAGACCCTGTGCTTCCGCTGCAGGGGGTGCGGGTTCAATCCCTGGTCAGAGAACTAAGATCCCACAGTCTGCGAGGCAACGCCAAAAAATTAAAATTAAAAAAAGAAAGAAACCAGCTTAACCCAACTCCTTAAAGATACAAATTAGTTTGATATTTTTGTGTTATATTTTCAGTTTATTTATGATCTAAGTTCTGTACTTACCCCATGCACGGACACGATACAACGCGGTTTTCAATAGCAGATAAGATCTAAAAAGCAAAAGAAAAGTTAGAACCTTGGAAGGACAAAGGTTTTACATATTTTTATGACATATTCCATAATTTAACAATTATCATTGACTTAGGCAAGGATCTTAATATTACAAATCTGCAAAAAGTTTTCTCTGACTAGCTTACAAATCTGTTAGAACATTTTGGATTTTATTTTCCTTCAAAAAATTTCACACACAGGAAATTCATGGATCTTTAATCTCTTTCATAAAAAGATAATCTGAATTCAATTATACTTTACAAGATTAATTGTTAGAACTGGGTGCTGAGAAAAGATTGAAGACTAATTCTGAAAATACAGCATTGCTTAGTTCATTGTGGATAACAGTTAAAAATAAATATCCTGAGCTTGCTGAAATTGCCTTAAAATACCTTGTTCTACTTTCCTCACCACCCATACACAAGACTGACCTCTCTACCATGAGTGCTATTAAAACAAAACATAAACATTTTAGATATGCATTATGCCCTGAGAGGAGGGGTCTCTAGTTAATAAGCAAGAAGCAAGCTCATTTGTAACATTAGAAATTCGAATACTGATATATACAATGTTCGTTTTAAAATGTGCATATAGGCATTTAATATGAGGAATTACTGCTTCACTCAACTTTTGTTTAGCTGTGATTGTGGAACAAAAAGTTAGGTGTAACAGTAATTATATTAATCACCTACATGCATACACTTTCATAAACATGTCTGGTTTCTGTAATTCTTTTGCTTTTTATGTTACACTTGCTTTGATTATATTTATTGAAATATAATTGATGTCTCTTGAATCTCATAAAACAGTTAGGCTTGGATTTTATGTCATTTTTATTTTAGTTTTATAGGATTTTATTGTTTTGGGGTTTTTTTTTGCGGTACGCGGGCCTCGCACTGTTGTGGCCTCTCCCGTTGCAGAGCACAGGCTCCGGACGCGCGGGCTCAGCGGCCATGGCTCACGGGCCCAGCCGCTCCGCGGCATGTGGGATCCTCCCGGACCGGGGCACGAACCGTTGTCCCTTGCATCGGCAGGCGGACTCTCAACTACTGCGCCACCAGGGAAGCCCGGATTTTATTGTATTTTTACAAAAGTATCGATATGCTATGAGCTGGAAGTTTTTAACGTCTAATAATTTACCACAGATAGCTTGAGAAGCACTGCCCTAATTGCTTCCACTTAGGAACTATGTTGGCCCACCAGGGAATCTGCATCCATCTCAGTCTTTTAGATTTGGGCTGGTCCAACTCACTCAACTGAATCCTAGAAGGTTTAGATCAAAGGATTTAGCACAAATTGTTCCCTGGCATCCATGCACTCAATCCTGTTTATATAGACTCAATTGCCTGACCCTCTTTAACCCCCGTGTCCCATCCCAGGACCCCAAACCAAAAAGGAAGCATGACAGAGTCATTCAGGCTATTGAGAAATGCTGATGGAAATATCTTTCCTTGTTTTTCTTTAAGAACATAGATGGAATGCACTGGGCTGAGGCAGAGGAGGTAAGTTGAAAATCAAGTTGACAAGGAGAAAAATGTTAAGAATAGAGCAGAAACTAATTATCAGAGAAATGCAAATCAAAACTACAAAGAGATATCGCCTCACACCAGTCAGAATGACCATCATGAAAAAATCTACAAACAATAAATGCTGGAGAGGGTGTGGAGAAAAGGGAACCCTCCTACACTGTTGGTGGGAATGTCAATTGATACAGCCACTATGGAGAACAGTATGGAGGTTCTTTAAAAAACTAAAAGTAGAGCTATCATATGATCCGGCAATCCCACTCCTGGGCATATACCCTGAGAAAACCATAATGAAAAGAGTCATGTACCACAATGTTCACTGCAGCTCTATTTACAATAGCCAGGACATGGAAGCAACCTAAGTGTCCGTCATCGGATGAATGGATAAAGAAGATGTGGTACATATGTACAATAGAATATTACTCAGCCATTGAAAAGAATGAAATAATGCCATTTGCGGCAACGTGGATGGACCTAGAGATTATCATACTAAGTGAAGTAAGACAGAGAAAGACAAATATCATATGATATTGCTTATATATGGACTCTAAAAAGAAATGATACAAGTGACCTTATTTACAAAACAGAAACAGACTCACAGACTTAGAGAACGAACTTATGGTTACCAGGAAAGAAGGGTAGCAGGTAAGGATAGGTTGGGAGTTTGGGATTGACATGTACACACTGCTGTATTTAAAACAGGTAACCAACAAGGGCAAGAAAAGAATGAATAAACAACCTGTGGTATATTAATGAAATACTACTTAGCAATAAAAAGGGTAAAACCACTTGTGCAATTCAGTAAGACAGATGAATCTCACAAACATTTTGCTATGCAAAACAAGATGTACTAATTAGTGTAAATACTGTATGATTTCATTATTATTGAGAAAAATTTGAATATAGGCTTTGCGTTAGAAAAAAAAGAGTAGAGCAGAAACTAATGATTATAAGGAATCTTGCCACCAAGGAACAAGAAGAGGCCAGAGACCTGTTGGACCTTGGGAGAAAGCTTTGGCTTCTGCTTCCAGATACCACTTGGAAGGAGCCCTCCAGCGTTCCCTCGGCTCCCTGGAGAAGCGCTCAGAGATTTGGTAATAGATTCTCCACACTCCAAACAACATACACAGAAAACACAAATCCTCAACAGGTGCACACATGAAACCTCTAACTTCTGTATTACTGGGCACCTCTTATGAACCAGGCACTTTATAGGAATCAACTCTACTGCTTACAACCATCCAATGAGCTCAACATTCTTAGCCATATTTTACAGGTGAGATAAATGAGACCCCAAGAATGTAAGGAAGTTACTTACCCTCCAGTCCACCACCTCTTCTCTTACTGCATCATTGTCCCACCCCGGCTGCCCCTACCACCCTTTGCCTGGATTCTGCTCCTCTTTCATAACCCAGCATAGACCTGAGGTTCTCAGCTTGGGCTTTATCTTGCAATCACCTGAGGAGCTTTAAAAAAAAAAAGCTTTGCTATCCGGGTGCCACTCCCAGGGAGTCTGATTTTAATTGATCTAGCATGTGTCCAATTAAATCATAATTACTCAGCTTTTAAAAATCCTACATAATTCTAATGTTCACCCAAAGCTGAAGACTGGTGGCCTAGACAGTATCAAAGCTGAGTTAGGGGCCACTTTTCTGTGAGCCTACAGCGCCTTATCTTTATTCAGTCATTCATTCATTTTTTTTAAGTTACCTGCTATCAAATTTAACTTCATGGTATTGTTATTGCCTGTCGCCCACTGTAGGTGTTAAACCACTGAAGGCAGGGACTTTCCAGTTCATGTTTGTTCATTCACTCCCTCACTAACTCAGCAAGTACTTATTGAGTATCTACTACGAGTCCGGCTCTGCGCTAGTAGGTGGGAACACAACAGTGAACAAGGGGCCACATACAGAGTTTACTGAAGGAAAGAGAATAAGAAGACAATGTATGTGTTCTTGTTTTCTACTGCCATATAACAAACAACCCAAACTTAGCGGACTACAGTGTGTCTCAGCCTGCAAGTTCAAGCTCTTTCCAGAGCTGTGCCAACAGCTGCCTCTTGGGCACCCCTCACCTAGGAGTGCACAGAGCAATGATGCAGCCTGCCCTCAGGAGGATGCATGTGGAAAAAGGTCTGGAAGAGGGGTAAGAACCCTTTAGCCAAGGGATTCTTGTGTCCCGGATATCTCGAGCAGGACTGGCTCCATCATGTGTGTGGCCCAGTGCAAAATGAAAAGGCACACAAAGCAGGAAAAAAGTGCTAAGGGTCCTAAAATATAAAGCTTGTTCCTTTCTTCCACGGTCTCCCGCAACTTGCCATGGTGTTGTTTATTTGCTATTTAGTACCATTCTAAGAAAAATTAAAATTTAAAATTATTAGCATGACTTTTACCATTCATCTTTATATCGTGCAACGCCAGTTTGAAATGCAAATATAAGAGCTTTTAACTCACATGAAGAATCATCAAAATTATATAATTCCTATTTTATAACCAGTATGTACATTTGTATCTCATTCTTACCAGAACAATGGAAAGCCTGTGCAAAATTAACTCAACCATTTCTATCTCACTTCTTGATATATGCACATTCTACCAGTACTCTCTACCTTCAGGTAGAACTAAAAGGAATAGGAATTATGAGTTTTTCCCTTTCCTTCTATGTCTTCATTTTCAGCAAAAGTAGTTCATTAATACAGGAAAGTAAATGAGCAAGAAACGATATGATAGGGTTCTTTGGTCATTTGTGCTTTCTTAGAATTGCCCTCTTTCTGCATTTGAAGCACGTTCTAGTTCAAATAGGAAGCCTGGCTTCTCCAGATTGTTTGTGCCCTCATTTCCTTAGTCACAGATGTAACACATTCACCCAGTACTTGCTTTCAGTCTCACTGAACTCCCACACGTGCAGGCCCACCAGAATCCTGCACTCACAGGGCATTGCAAATGCTATTTGCTAAAGCGGTGGCAATGAGCAGCAGAGATGGATAATACAGGAGATACAGTGTATCTCCTCTGCTCACGTGCATGTCCACTGTCCCATTCGACTTCATCCACAAAACACAAGTTCTAAAATAAAATTATTAAGAATTTCAAGACAGTAACAGCAGAGCATTAAATAAAGGGTGGGCCTTTTTTTATTATTTTTAAAAATTTATTCAAGTATAGTTGATGTACAATGTTCTGTTAATTTCTGCTGTACAAAGTGATTCAGTTATACATACACACACACACACACACACACACACACACACACACACACACATATATACACATTCTTTTTCATATTATTTTCCATTATGGTTTATCACAGGATATTGAATATAGTTCCCTGTGTAGGGTGGATCTTTCTGAGCACAGGGCCCTGTAATGACTGCACAGGTGGCATATGCCCATGAAACTGGCCCTGACCCAGAGTTTGGTCTAGAAGGGTGGGGGAAGAGGCTCTCAATGCACACAAGCTCTCAGTGGATTGAGCTTCTCGGCGGGCGTATTTCCTTGGTCCCATGGACTCCGCACTTCCTGGTGAGGGCTGTGACCAAAAGAAGACCCAAGTGGGACCCTCCCTTGGGCAGGTTCCAGGGCAGGAACCCTGTTCCTTGTGCCAGGTCTAAAGGTAAAATAGATGGTGACTTCCACTCCAAAAGGAAAGATGGTGAGAGTGACAGGTTTGGGGCTAAGAGTTACTGGGTCCTCAACCAAACATACTGTCCAGACTTAATACATATTCATGAATAAATGAATGCACACTGGGAATGCAGGCCTACACTCAAAGACAACTCTCCCTCCTGTTAATTAAAACGTGACTTTACATGGGCCCTAACTGTATCATTCATTGTGTGCTATCACACCACACAAAGAACCACCAAAGCACCATCTTTCGTCTTCCTCTTTACATATATAAATTTTTTAATTACCCAAACTAACAAAATACTGAGCTCTATGCTTTCTTGCCTCAATTACGTTTTTCATCATTATGTTCCTTCTTCAACCTTGAGATTTACTTTTCTTCAATTGCATTCCCCACATCTGGGTTACAAACCATTCTGTTGATACAGCAAATGCATATGATAAGGAAATGAGCATTTTAACTCTCTAAAACTCAGGCAATATTTGAACAAACAAATCACAAGGCCATTTAAAAATCACTTTTTTTCATTGAGTAGATTCATACAGAACTAGTAAGGAGTTAACACTAAGGAAGAAAATGTTGCTCGTCTATATTTCTTTTCTTGATGAACTGGGCTGAAGTATTTGAATCCCATTGTATTCATTTTTTCAGTTTGGTTAGGACAAAGAACCTGCCAAAAAAGTCCCACCAGCAAATAAAAATATTCACAATTTGCTGAAAGAAAATAACCCACTAACGAACTTTGAACTTTAACAAGAGTGAGGCTTACCATTGCCACCTGCCCTGTTCACTTTCACAGGTCTAATAGGTTGAATAAATATTGCCTCTAGTTTCTCTTTCTGTTTTGATTATCGTGTTTTAACCAGGTACCTTGTACTTGGTATCGAAAATCTCAATGAATGCCTGGGAGTACCTAACCTTTATAAAGAAAAAAATAATATTATTTCCTACTCTACTTTGAAGGCTTCAGAAACTCTCACTTTACTTTCATGACTGAATTCTCTCAACCCTGGGCTTTTTTCTTCAAAAAGGTGGGTCTTGGTTCATAGACCTAACTCTTGTCTAGTTCACATATATAATTTCCATTGCCTTCAACAATTCTAAGGCAGTCTAATCAATAGAGATAATCCTGGATTTTTAAAAAGCTATGCTAATTGCTCCAATTCCTTTTATTCACTAAATCCTCCTTTGTTTCACCCTTCCTTGAAAGAGAATGGTAATTTTTCTTTCAGAATCAATAAACTCTCCCAGAGTCATTGAAGATTCCAGAAAAGGCTGTCAGGTAAAATTTTTATTTTATTTTAACTTCTTTCCATATTCATTGATCCCAGTAGCTCAAAGACACAAAAACAAGACTGGATCTGAAAAATAAAATAAAATACTGCCACCAGAGCACAAAGTAATTAGTTCGCCACCTCTAGTGCAAGTGGTTGGCCTGTTTTTGACGCATAGGAAGCTCTCAGTCATGATTTGCTGATTCTTTGATTGATGTTTAAAAAACAAGTGCCTGAGGGCTTCCCTGGTGGCGCAGTGCTTGAGAGTCCGCCTGCCGATGCAGGAGACGCGGGTTCGTGCCCCGTTTCGGGAGGATCCCACATGCCGCGGAGCGGCTGGGCCCGTGAGCCATGGCCGCTGAGCCTGCGCGTCCGGAGCCTGTGCTCCGCAAATGGGAGAGGCCACGACAGTGAGAGGCCCGCATAACGCAAGAAAAAAAAAAAAAAACAAGTGCCTGAGAGGAAACTTGAAAAATTCCTATGATTGTATCCCTTCCAACTGTATGAAATACATGATTTTCTATAAATCACTTTCAAAATATGTTGTGTCATTCTCAGGTTTCAGAGAAAGGCAATTTGGACCAGTTCTCCAGCAATTTGTGAAGAAATGTGACCAATGACAAAGCAGTCCAACAGCAAATAACATTCACAAACGTTTAGTGAGAAGCAGCTACGGGCCAGCCACCTTACAAGGCACCGACATATAAGGACACATATGATCGAGTCCTTGACTTCTAAGAGTTTACAGTGAAGTGGAAGAAATAGCAGTATAAATGATCGTCACGAAATGTGCAGAGTTATAATCCAAGTATGTGCAGAGTAGTACAGGGGCAAAGAGGCCCAATATCAGTAGATGGAGATTCAGTAGAGTGGTTAAGAGCACAGGCTCTGGAGTCAAACTGGGTTTGTATCCCAGATCTGTGATTCACTGTGTGATCTTGCAAGCTACTTTGCCTCTCTATGCCTCAGTTTCCTCCTCTGTAATAGTGATAACCACAGTACCTATTTCATAGGGTCACTGTGAAGACTAAACAAGTAACTGAGAAAAGTGTCTGGAACATAGCACTCAATAACTATTATCCATTATTAATATTATCAGGTTATACATAAAAGAGAGCCTGAGACTTGACCTACAAAAGAAGACAGAGGACCACTTATAGGGGTGGGATAGGGAGGGTGGAAGGGACACGCAAGAGGGAGGGGATATGGGGATATATGTATACGTATAGCTGATTCACTTTGTTATACAGCAGAAACTAACACACCATTGTAAAGCAATTATACTCCAATAAAGATGTTAAAAAAAAAAAGCAGACAGAGAAATACAGGCTTCATGTTATAGGCATGTTTGGTGAATGCCAAGTTAACTCTGTGGCTGGAGAACAGATTAACAGAATGGAAATGTGAGAACAGCACACACTGCTCTGGACTACGACATACATGAATCTTAGTTCTGCTATGCACTCACTAGCTGGGTACCCGGGCAAGTTAACCGGGCATGAAAACAGTAGGTGCTCAATATATGGGAACCAGTATTACTAGGAGCATATGGGAGAAGATGCCTTGAGATTGGCACTGAAAGTCTGGCTCAGTTTAGATCGTGGAGGGCATATACATTTCATGTGTTACTCAACTATTGCTGCAGTAATGCTGTGTAACGAACAACCCCCAAAATGTTAGTAGCTTATGACAACAAGCATATTTTCGAACTCACAGGTGGGTCAGCTGAGGTTTGGCTTATTTGGGTTCAATTTTGCTGGGCCTGCTTGGGTTAAGCTGGGCTTGGCACCAGGCTACAAACCAGTTCTGCTTCACATGTGTTATTCCGGGACCTATAGCCACCTGTACAGAGCATACACTTCTGGGCATGCATTTCTCTTGACAATGGCTGAAGCCAGAGAGGGGGACCCAAACCATATAAGCACATTTAAAGTCTGCTCACATCACATCAGTCAAGATTCCACTGACCCATGCAAGTCAATGGGAGAGTATACTGAGTTCACATTATGGCAAGAATTGCAAAGTCACATGGCAAAGGCTGCGGGTGTATAATTCTATTATAGGGAGAGTGAAGAATTAGAAACAATAATGTGTATAACTGAATCTCTTTGCTGCACAGCAGAAATTAAAACAACACCGTAAATCAACAATACTTCAATAAAATATATTTTAAAAAAAGAATTAGGAGCAACAATCCAATTGACATGTTTAGGAGTCTTCATTCATTCTCTAGATTAAAAGATCCATGACAGATATGTTAAGGAAATGAAATGATTAGATCCAAATTTTGGAATGTTCATCCTGGTGGTTATATGGAAGGTGAATGGGGTGAGGAAGGACTGGAGGCACTGGGACAAGTGCTTCTAATTCATGGACTGGACCATGACCATGGACCATGGTTAGGATATGGGATCACATGAAGATGATAAATGTGAAAAAAAAAATTGATGAGTTAGGATTAGCAAGACTTGATTGCTAACCAGATATGGCATGAGTGGCAGGGGGCAGGGTTGGTGAGAAAAAAAGGTAGAGGTGATTCAGAAGTTCCTCAGTTAGACAACTAGAAGGATGGTGATGTAATCCTGAAATAGGGAGGGTTAGAAAGAGCACTTTTTTGAGGAAGAGTAAGTAGGAAGATAGCGAATCCAATTTTGAACGGTGTGGTGGCTTTGTAATATATCAATTTCCCTAGATTAATCTCTATTTCCCAGAATTCCTTTCTCTGAATGTTTCTGGTTAGGGTTGGTCACCAGAGAAACTGTGTGTGAGATTCATAAGGTGATGTTGTTTTGGTATACTTGGAAGGTCAGTGCAGGGGCCCCAGGCGATGCTGCGGTTCATGCACATTGTCACTTATGTGTTGGCTCACTGGTTGGGATGGGGTAGCAGCTGGGCCTGCAGGTGCTCCACCTTCCACCTTATCCACCTTCTGCTTTTCTGACTCCTGGACCTGGTGTATGATTAACTTCATAGCAAAGGATGCCAGCTTCTCCTGTAGGACACCCACATCATCAGAGCTGTAGGGATAGGCCACGAGAGACTGACACGGGCTCTAGTCCTTTCTCATGGGTTCCTGTCGGTCCTTCGATCCACCCCATTTTACAGCTCTCTTCCCTTCCCAACTGCCTACCCTGCTGACTTCAAGCTTCAGAATCCAGTGGAGAAACCACAGCCTCACAGAAACCATTTACCAACTTCAATAAGTGTAACGTATCAATTCCCTGTAAGAAATCATATATATGTGCTTTCCTAGTGGTTCTATGTCTCTGATGAAACCCTGACTGATACATATAGGTTGAGTCTGAGATGCCAGTGGTAAATCTGCACAGAAATAAGAAATATGGTCTACACTTAGAAAAGTAAGCAAAAATGTAGATTTGATTATATACTTGGCTAGGAAGTGGGAGTTGATGATACAGGAATAAATGCATTTCATTAGAGACTGTTTAAAGTAAAAAGGGAGAATTACTGAAGACAGAATGATGGGGAATTCCAATATTCAAGGATCTGGAAGAGAGAGAAGAATCAGGAAAAGGCAAGCAACAATCAAAGAGATAAGGAGGAAATCAGAAACAAAGGATGGTCTGGAAGCCACAAGATGAAGTATTTGAGAAGAACTGGGATATCCCCTGGGTGTCCCAGCCCTGCACAAAAGTCAAAGATAATGAGAAGAAGATGATAAAGGGCTGCTGACTTCTAGAATGAAAAGGGCTACAGTAGGAGGTAGAATCTGCTCTCAAAGCCTTGGTAGGAGGTCAAGGAATAGATAAGGCATCTGTTTTTCAGGGTTGGGAGGCATGGTGATAATGTCAAGAGAAGACAGCAATTTGAACCTATTTATATTCAGAGGGGAGGGAGCAGACTGGAGATCAGGACTCCAGAGAGAATGAGGATAATGGATGTGATGGGTGCTGTGACACAGGATATGCAGAAGCGCCTGTGTAGAGAAGTTAGCCTTGACTGAAGCCATTAGAGACAGTGTCTCCTCCAAGGCTGGAAGGAAGGAGGGAAGGATAAGGTTGACAGTGTACGGGAATTACTTGATAAGTATTAACTCCTTAGTAAACCAGGAACCATATCATTATAGCTGTAAGGGCTTTTTTTCTAATCCGCATAAAAGCACCATATTCATACTTGACTGTCAGCCCGTGGGACTGCAACCACCCACAGGGGGGCACCTTTTCTAATCTGCACAAAGACGCTATACAGGCCAGCACCTGGTGCTGCCTTAACTCTAGCTTCAAAGGAAACTGGAAAGCGTATTTCTGGCTTATACTTTAGGGAGACTGGAGCATAGAAAGGGTGTTCCAAAGATTCTGGGAAGCTAAGAAAGCAAAACAAATATTCTCTATGACTACCTAGTAAGCTAAAAAAGAAGGAAGATTTGAAGAGAACAGTAAATGTCTGAAGTAGCCATTAGGAAGAGAAATAGAAATTAAGTAAAATGATTTCTCAGCAATATGAGCACCCAAATAAGATTGAAGCTCAAAAATTTATAATTCATTTGTTCACTTAATTATTCAACAAATAGTTATTAAATGCCATGTGCCAGGTACTATTCTAGCCACTGGGAACCCACTGTGGAGATGGTGATGATGATAAATGTTTAGGAAAACAATGTAGCCAGCTTAGGGGATTGAAAGAGGTGGAAACAAATAATGCAAGCTTAGGTGGGATTTTCAGGGAATGCCACTCAAAGGAAGTAACATTTGAACAGAGCCCTGATTATAGTGATGGAGAAAGCTATATAAAGTTTGCCCCAAAAAGATGTTTCAGGCATACGCAGCAGCAAGGCCAAAGTCTCTGAAGGAGAAATGAGTTTGGTGTATTTGAAGAACACCAAACTGGTCACTGTGACTGTAGCAGTTGGCTTGGCCAGGGGAGGGAGAAATGGTAGGAGATGAGGTCATAAGGTAGGTGGGCGTGGATTATGTAGGGTCTTGTAGGCCATGGCAAGGAGATTACATTTTAAGTGGGAGGAAATCTGTTGTAGAATTTTGAGCAGGATAGTGACATGATTTGATGGCACTGATGGCTGGATAGAGCATCAACTATAGGTGGGCAGTAGTGGAAGCAGAGAGACTAGATCACAAGGGATTACGGTGGTGGAGGTGAAAGATCCAGCAGCTAGAAGAGGATTTGAGCTATAAGAAATTCTGTTGGTTTGGGCTGCTATAACAAAATATCAGACTGGGTGGCTCAAACAACAGATATTTATTTCCCACAGTTCTGGAGAATGGGAATCCCCTGATCAAAGTGCCAGCAGACTTGGTTCTTGGTGAGAGCTCTCTTCCTGGCCGAAAGACAGCTACCATCACACTGTGGGCTCACATGACCTCTTCTTTGTGTATAACCAGAAAGAGAATGCTGGTTTCTCTTTTTCTTATAAGGATACTAATCTTGTTCTGGGGGCTCCACTCTCAAGACCTCATTGAAACGTAATTACCTCCCAAGAGCCCCACCTTCTAATATAATCACATTGGGGGGGGTTAGGGCTTCAGCATATAGATTTTAGGGGAGACACAAACATTCAGTCCACAACAGAAGTAGCTAGATTACAGACATAATTTGATGGATCCAATAAGAGATGTAAGAAAAAGAGTAATCAAAGATAACTCTTAGGTTTTGGGCCTGAAATTTTGAGGGAATTATGTGAGTAGTATGCCAGAAAATGTTTAACAAATGTCACTCTGGGGGAGAAAAAAAGTCCTTATTTGTAGCATTTGCCAATCTCCATGGTGTAAATACTCCTCTCATGGCTGATTTTGAGCTATCGATGTGGCTTCACTGAACACAGAGTTGAGGAGAGATGTTAACTTTTGAACATAGCTCTTTGACAATTTATCTTCAATCTAAAGACAAAAAGAACTGCAAACTAACCTTGAACTTTAGTGGATGGGTTTCATTTTGATTTTCTTAATGGTATGGGTTTGCAATTCTGAAACTTTTTTTTTTTTCCGCGGTACGTGGGCATCTCACTGTTGTGGCCTCTCCCGTTGTGGAGCACAGGCTCCGGACGCGCAGGCTCAGCGGCCATGGCTCACAGGCCCAGCCACTCCGCGGCATGTGGGATCTTCCCGGACCGGGGCACGAACCCGTGTCCCCTGCATCGGCAGGCAGACTCTCAACCACTGCACCACCGGGGAAGCCCAATTCTGAAACTTTTTAATGTGTGTTGTAGGATTCAGCAAATGAGTAAATATACTTATGATACTGGGAGCCAGGTGTCTCAGTATTGAAGAAGGGAAATATAAATATGGATTGCGTAAAGACTAGGAAGAATATTTTGATGGCGAATTGGAATGAATTCCAATTCTTTCAGGGCTCTGTCCACTGTAAGGGAAGCCAAACACCATAATAGCAATGAGAGCATCTAGCACCAATCTTTGTTTCTAAATATCATTTTCACTGAAAGGAATCAAGGATCCTTGGACAAATGACTGATTCCAGGGCTAGGACATAGAAAGTATATGATGAGCCTGAAACGTTATTTTGTGTGTAAGTGCCAGAAAGAAACTAGTCAGAAAATTATGGTGTACATCAAAAGTACACAGGAGTCAGCCTAAAAAGGATTCCACTGGCCAAATCTGGGACAATTTAACATCAAAATATATCATGATAGCAATGTATAATAACCTACTGAATAAAACAAAAATCTATAACATCGATAGATAGATTAAAAAAGCTCTTTTTTACATGCTAATACCAACTAATAAATCTAGATGGAATGATGACTTCAAAAGCCATCATTTTGCACCAAGAATGGGACAGACTGACATGAAGTGCCTCTTGGTATGGTGTACCAAGGAGAAGGCAGAAGAGGAAAAGGGGAGGGGGAGGTGGAAAGAGGGGGGGAAGGAGGAGGATTTTGTTCTACTCTTTCAATGTTCCTGTAAGTTTAAAGTTATTTTAAAATAAAAAGTTAAAAGGCAAGAAAGAGAGACCCCCTATGTTAAAAGCCACTTGAGAATTGGCTTTTGGATTTAACAAGCTAGAGGTCATGAGCAACCATAACAGGAGAGATTTCAGCAGAGCGCTGGGGAAGAAGACATAACTGGGATCTGCTGATGAGAGAGTGGGAGATTAAGAAAGAATCAAGTTCCCATATCTCTTCCCTCTGTATATGTATAACTGATTCACTTTGTTATAAAGCAGAAACTAACACACCATTGTAAAGCAATTATACTCAATAAAGATGTAAAAAAAAAAAACCCCACTAATCACAACAACAACAAAAAAGAAAGAATCAAGTGAGAGGCGTCCCCTTCAGGGAGTTTTGCTTAGCTGAACGGGAATACGTAGTTAAGAGAGGGTTGGTTTTTTGTTTTGTTTTGTTTTAATGAGACATTTTAAATATGTGATGGGTACGTTTCTATGATGATACAGTAGAAAAAGAAAAAGGGATGATACATGACAAAGGGATAAATGACAGAAGAAAATCACTAAGGAGGCACAAGGGGACAGGATCCAGGGATGAGCAGACCACCTGGTCCTAGTGGGAGTTCACACATTTCATCCACGGTACAGGAAGAATACATGGGCAAGCGGTGGAGAGACGGGGCCATTCTCTTCATTTTGTTTCCCATACTTCAGTGTAATTCAAACTGAGAGCACCAGCTGAGAGTGAGGAAGCAGCAGGGGTGTTGAACACTTGAGGAGAAAGAAGCAGGTATTTTTCATTGTCTCAGAAAAAGGGGGAGGGAGTTAACTGCTGAATGGATTAGGATGGCTCAGCAGGGCTGAGAGTTCACTTTAGATCGCTGTTTCTCATAAATAAAGGAGCAACTCGGCAGAACTTCCACACCCCGTAAGGAGAACTAGGTAATTCAGTATAATGCTCCAGACAAAAAAGCTGGACAAAATAGTTTTAAAGTCTTCTTCAAAGCATCAAGTAGGTAACAAAATCGTGATGAGAGACTTATCTGAAAGGAAATTCAGAAAGGTGACAGCAGCATCTCGGCTGCTTTGGCTCTCGGGGGCCATTGTTAATCCCGACCAGGCAGCTGAGACAGCGAATTAGGCTTTGCCAGATTCTCGGGGCTTTTGGAAGACGAGAGTCAGAGTCCAGGGCCTGTCAAGGGTGAGGCGCCTGGTAAACCACTCTAGGAAGTCAGAAAAAGCCCGAAGCAAACCTACCATGAACTTGCAGCCCAGACTCAAGTCATCCAAGAGGATCAGAAAAGTTTCTGCCCTAAAACTGGATAGAGTGATCCTGAATTGCTAGCGCCCCCATGCGCCTGGCAGTAGCAAAGAAAATTCTCTGGGTGAAAAATTATGTTTTCAGATACAGTCTGAAGCACACAGTCAGGTCCTCCATTACAGCACCGTCGCCTCTACCTTTCCAACCATCTCTTCTCAGCCTTCCCCTTTCCACGCTCCATTCCTACTGCCCATCCAGCCTTCAATGGACCCTTGCAGTTTCTGTTCTGCTTAACAGGTTAGTTTTCTACCTTTCCTTATGTCCTTGTCTTTCTTTGTCTAGAATTCCCTTCCCACCACTTTTTTTTTTTATTGAGGTACAGCTGACATATAACATACTGGTTCCAGTTTTACAACATAGTGATTCCATATTTGTACATATTGTGAAACGATCACAATAAGTCTAGTTAACATCCATCACCATACTTTGTTATGAAAGTTGCTTTCTTGTGATGAGAACCTTTAAGATCTACCCTCTCAGCCACTTTCAAATATGCATTACAGTATTATTATTATTACTTTTTTTTTTTTTTTTTTTGGCCACACCACCCGGCATGTGGGATCCTAGTTCCCTGACCAGGGATCAGCCTGTGCCCCCTGCATCACAAGTGCAGAGTCTTAACCACTGGACTGCTGGGGAAGTCCAATATTAATAACTACAGTTACCACGCTATACATTACATCCCCAGGGCTTATTTTATAACTGGAAGTTTGTACCTGTTTGAATACCTCCACCCACTTTTTGGGGGTTTTTTTGAAACAGTGGCTTAAACAAGATATAAACTTGTTTCTCTTTCATTTAATAGTCCAAGGATAGAAAGTCCGGGGCTTCCAAAGATACAACTTCCACCTCTCGATCCAAGACAGCAGCTCCAGCTCTCCCATCTCTCAGGCAGCCATGTTCCCTACCATTTCTGCCCAAGAAATCCAAGTTCCTGTGCAGACTCCACCTACTCTGGTAAGTTGTCCTGGCCCCAGAGTCAGAATTAATCTGTCCCATCCCTGGTTCTTCATTCATTTGTCATTTGATTCCAACATCTTCTGCTGCATAGTTTCGTTGTACGTTTGCTCACTCCGCTATTTTGTGAGTCTAGGGAGGGCAGACATCGTGTCTTGTCCGTCTCTGTGTTCTCTGCACCATCAGCCTTGCTCCGTGCGCTGAGTAGGTGCTCATAAATGGTCACTGACTTGAACTGTGACAGCTAGAAAAATTGAGCTGAGGTTAAAAGTTACAGATCTTCTCTTCCAGTTTCTGGGTCTAATCAAATAATGTTCCCTGGTTCTACCCAACTTTAAAACAGTTACTTTCAAGGTCAGGAATGAGGGAATATTCTGCCCATTTTATTTTATGAGCAGACACAAAGATTAGGTTTGCTTTTTCCTTTTTAATTCTCCTAACATTGAGCTGATTGATGGAAGGTAGAGGAAAGTAATAAACCTTTATTCGCAGAACTAGAAAACCCTCTCCAGCTGCCACCTCCTTCCCTCTCTGGAGATAGATGGGGCCATTGCTATTATGAAATACACAGCAGAAAGGTGTTTTTCCAGTAATCCCTCTGGTACTCATCTACATCTTGACTACTGCTTGATAAAGATATCACCCTCTAGGGCTTCCCTGGTGGCACAGTGGTTGAGAGTCCGCCTGCCGATGCAGGGGGACGCGGGTTCGTGCCCCGGTCCGGGAAGATCCCGCATGCCGCGGAGCAGCTGGGCCCGTGAGCCGTGGCCGCTGAGCCTGCGCGTCCGGAGCCTGTGCTCCGCAACGGGAGAGGCCACAGCAGTGAGAGGCCCGCATACAGCAAAAAAAAAAAAAAAAAAAAAAAAAAAAAGATATCACCCTCTAGATAGAACCTGTCTTCAAGACAAGCAGGCCACATATACTTTTAACTATTTGGTTTCTTAAAGAGAATAGTAGTTTATAATGAAAAATGGACGATTCCTTTCAGGACAATGATTTTCCAGCCTTAGAGAGGAAGCATACTGGGTCAGATTAAGTAGAAACTTCAGAAATAAATTCATCATAATATTCCACACCTCAGGACTCTCCTGTTCTTTATCTCAGCCAGTAACAACTGGCCGGGGCCCAGCTGACGAAGAGGGAAGCCAGGGAAGGCACGTGCTCTTGTAAGCCAGGTGGCTCTCTGTCTGGCCTGATGCTGCAGTAAAGGCCTCAGAGTCCAGCTACATCACTCCTGCTGGCTGGGGATGGGTCCTCTTGCAGTTAGCTTTCACTGCAGACCAAGCCTTCCTAGAATTGAGTGACTTGAAACCACAAACGGGTATACCTTCTGACCCTTCTGTGGGCTGGCAGGGTAGGTCTTTGTGCCTGGGCTGCTTCCCTGACCTCGGCTGAGCTCGCACCATCTGCGGCCAGCTGGTGGCTCAGCAGGGCATGGATGGGCTAGGATGGCCTCACGCATGTCTTGCAACTGGCTCAGTGTCAGCCTGCGCTGAGGCGTGTGTCTCTCATCATCCAGCACGCTAGCTCAGGCTCATCCTCACGATGGCCTCGGGGGTCCAAGTACAGTGAGAAGGCAAGCTCTAGCACTTGGGTTTTCAAGCCTCTGCTTGGGTCAGGTCGCTGGGTAACAAAGCCAGCCCAGCTGTGACAGGCTGCAAAATAAAGGCCACCTCTGCATGGAAGGATCTGCAAGGCCACATCAAACGGGCACGCATACAGGGATGGAAAAAATGTGAGGCTGTTTTAACAATATTCCACACACAGGCCCTAGCCTCCACCACCTTTAGCCATCTGAATTATTTCTCCTTGGTCACTCTCCCAGAAGGTAACAGCAGAAAAACAAGCGATTGAAAAAAGAAGGTGGTGCCAACTGCCTTTCATGGAGCCCTTGCACGTTGGCACCTTGTTGGGATTGCTGCACGCCACCTGGGAAGGTAGTCAAAGCAGACACCTGGAGACAAGAGACAGAGCATGTGCTGGGAGTGCAAAAGCTCCGTGCAGCTTTTGCTCCACTCATCTGGAGGGAGAATGGGAGAGGCTGGGTGGCCCATTTCCTGAGAAGTAGATGGCTGAGGGGGTGAGAAAGGAGACAGGCTAGAAGGAGCAGGCCTCGGGTCCTCCCTCCTTTCCCTCCATCAACTCAGGGGCATCAGAGTCACCCCAAAGCCACACCTCCTGGAAAAGTGGACAGCGTGGTTTAAAAAGTAGATGACTGCACACAAAAGCTTCATTTTAGGGATCTGCCTCGTGGCACAGTGGATAAGACTCCACGCTCCCAATGCAGGGGGCCCAGGTTCGATCCCTGTTCAGGGAACTAGATCCCACATGCCGCAATTATGAGTTCGCATGCCGCAACAAAGGAGCCCACATGCCTCAACTAAGGAGCCCGCCTGCCGCAACTAAGACCTCGTGCAACCAAATAAATAAATAATTTTTAAAAATAATAAATTTAAAAACTTCGTTTTAAAAAGAGTAGTTTTAACATTTTACATTTAACATTTTATTTGGAGGTAGCTTCAAGCATACAGAAGAATTGCAAGAACATGAATGGTACACAGAACTGCTGGCCCTTTATCCAAAGTCACTTATCGTTAACATCTTGCCTTGTTGGCTTTATCATCTGTACTCTAATCCCCCCTTCTATATAACATATATATATACTCTATATATATAAATATACTCTCTCCATTGCTCTCAAATGATTTTATAGATACACACACACATATGTGTGTCTGTATATATATGTGTATACACACACACACACACACACACACACACACACACTAAACCATTTGAGATTGAATTGCCTACACTGTGTATCCTAAATACTTCAGTATATATTTGCTAAGTCTATCTTCTCAAATATCCTTGAAAATTCAGAGAACACACACTGAAGAGGGGCCCCGCTGTCCAGCCGTAGGAAGCCCAGAGCAGGGCAGCACAGTGCTCAGCTGGGAAAAGGCCCCTCCCATCTGCTCTCCCTTCTCCTCTGAGGCCGTAATAGCCTCGCTCTCTCCCCTTCTAGGAGGGCAACCCAGCAGGAGAGGCAATAGAAAGAGACAGGGAGGGATGAGCCATTTAGCCTCAAGAGAAGCGAGGAAGGAGGGAAATATTCATGATTGCTTCTGGGAAATCAAACAATTATGGGGGCAGGGGGAGGAGAGGAAGAACACTCAAAGTTGTCTTTTATTTCACACCGCGATGGGGAGGAAGGAAAGCATTATGCTGCAAAGGAGCGCACAGGGCTGTTAGAAGACGTGGACAGACAACCCCAAAGACATATTCTCTACTTGATTAATTTGCTTAAGACTGACTTGCGAGGAAGTCTCGCGAAGCCTTGAAAACTAGAGGCCTCTCAGTAGTATGCACTGAAGATACGTGGGACGTTTTCCTTTAAAAAGCATTCTAGCAACACCCTCCTCCTTTTGAATGAACCGGCCTCGTGACGTCAGAAGCAGCGCACGCCAGCGCGGAGGTTCTGGGCAGTGGCTTGCTGCCCTCTAGTGGCCAGGAAGGAGCCTCGCCGCTCCCGGCTCCGCCTGGCTTCCCTGGGACTTCAGCGAGGAGAGGGGCATGTGGACAGGGGTTTATGCTAAGGGGCTTAGTTACTAACCACGTGGAGGGCTTCTTGGGAATACTGGAGACGATTGGCTTCTTCATGCAAACCCCCATTTACCTGGATAACAAACTTGCTTTGGCCCAGAACAGATTATGGAGGCGGCATTTAGGCCCAGGCTCGGATTCCTCGTTTCTAAGATGTAGATAATATTCTAAAGATAGTGCTTTCCAGCTTCTCCGGTGAAAGGTGCAAAAGTAGATGGCAGGTAAGATAGGTGTGGAGCAGACTCGTGAGCACGTGAGGAAGAAGATCAAATGGAAATAACGAAAACCAAACACGTGCGTAAACTCCAGAGGAGGATGTACATAGACAGCATTATCTTGGGGAAAACTCAGTGATCACGTGGCCTCCGTAATAGTTTCTCGAGCAACGTTGCAACTTCTCCAAGCTTCAGCTTGCCCATCTGGGAATAACGGTACGTCCCGCGTGTATGCGTTGCCGAGATGACACGAGTCAGAACGTGAAGGGCTTACTTTACTTTTCACTGTGCAGCAGTGACACTTATTAAAGTTTTAATAAATTTAGCTATCACCATTATTTTACTGTTTTAGTATTACTATTCTCTAGGAGATACAGTCCCATCTTCAGTTTTAGGACAGACCGGGAGAATCTTTCCCTAAAAATTGAAATTGCTTCACAGTTGATACAGGTCTTCGAGTACACGTTGATCCCACTGAATTAAGGCAGCGCCTAGAATTCCTCATAAAGTTCTCCTCAAATAGACGGAATGCTCCTTCTTCTAAGGGGAAAGATGCACTTGAATGGCCTCTTGATATGAAGATACTACAGAAGGGATCTAAGTGGACTTTGAGGGGGTTGACGAAATGGACTTCAAAGCCCTTGCAGCCCCCAAATTTTAAATCGCATGACTCTCTGACCTGCTTATTGCCTGCAAATTCATGAGCGGAGGTAGACAGCAGAAGAGACCAAGAGACACATCTCCACTCAAGCCCGTGGTTGACCCCGCCCTCCACTCTGGAGGGAAACTCCATTCTTTCCTCCTCGGAGACGGCCACTCCGGTCCCTCCCAGTCACACAGGGATGCTCCTGCAGTGGCACAGAGGATGCCCGTGACGACAGCCCCCCTCCCAGAGCCACGCGCCAAGCATGCTTTCCAAGTGGAGGAAAGATGGGCATCAGGCAGAACTAAATCAAAATAGTAAGACTTTGCAGGATGACTGGAAAAACGAAGAGACCTAAGTAAATAACTGATAGTAGAAACTGGCAAGGATGATTTAGAGGTCAATTTGATTTTTACATGATATAAATATTATAACTTCTTAGTATTTTCACAGAAAATAATGCAAATGATATCACATAATTTGTTGGTCAATTCTACCTGACAGCAATAGAGTTAATAGAATCCTGTGATCAGTGTGCAGAGGAAGAAATGATATGTGCTTGTATTGGGACATAGAACCTACACATACTTAATTCTTTTTTGTATAAAGGTCGAATAACAAGTTGGTGAATTAATCGTAGTAAATAACAATAATGGGTCATAGGTTTCTAAGAAGAATCCATCACTATAAACCAGTAATAGTTTGATACATAAGGCATTTATAAGTTGGAATTACATGGCAAAAATATAATAATATCAAAATAGATCATTCTTGTTGAGCACTTACTTAATACCAGGTGCTATGCAAAGTGCTTTCCATGTATCATCTCATTTAAGCCTTGAGACAGACAGTATATTATCCCATTTTACAGATGACAATGGGGTT
Source organism: Lipotes vexillifer (assembly GCF_000442215.2). NCBI lineage: Eukaryota > Metazoa > Chordata > Mammalia > Artiodactyla > Lipotidae > Lipotes > Lipotes vexillifer. The sequence continues at coordinate 2,046,913 of NW_006784469.1, forward strand.
CTTAAATAATTTATTTTCTCCTCTTCATATAACTGGACACAATTTATAATTACACATTTATTTGTTTGGGTATTTGATTGATTTCAAGCACAAAATTGCAATGTATGCTTGCCCATGGTCACTCAGCATTGGGAAACTCTGCTTTGGGAACTGTTAACTTTTGGATCTATGGCATAAACCAAACTGGGTCTGCTGAAAGTATGGGGCTGAGGAAGCCATTTTTGAACCATAAAAAGTCACAAGTGATGTCAGCAATATGGCCAAATAGGATGTCCTTCATTCATATCCCCTCTCAACAACAACAATTTGGCATCTATCCATGGGCAAAAGTGCCTTTGTGGGAGCTGTGTGATCCAGCACCATATGTCAAGGGACTTTGGAGGAGCCTGATCTATCCATGCATCAGCTAATAAGCAACAAACCTTGGTCTTGCCTGTGGACCTTGCAGTGACCCATGAGCCAGCTCCAGCCCCTCTTGGCCATGGTTCAGAAGCCCCTGGAGAACACAGTCTTACACAATCACCCATGGACAAGAGAGCCTTTGTGGAGGTCCAGGTTTCCAGCATACCACTGGAGCCAAAAATACAAGTTTGGATGCATTGGAGAGGGTAAGAGGAATAATTTTACCTTACTTACATCACCCTTTCCCAAGGTGTCACAGCTCAGTGCCAAGAGAAACCTTCCGGACCCATGATTTCTCTTGCAGGGAGTCTGCGTGAGTGCTCAGCTTCCCCAACTCTGTGGCATGCAGCCAAGGACGACTGTGTCTCTGCCTCACCCCATCCAGACTACTGAGCCTTCCTGCATAACTGGGGGCTGGGAAGAGACTGAGAGTGGCTAATAGAACATTCAGAGGGCATTAAAGAGATGCAGATCCTACTAACTGCATCAAGGAATCCATCAAGAAGCCCATCCATGAGCAGTTGGGAACACCACATGTGCAGATCCACCCAAAGGGCCCATGGGTACACCTAGTGCTCTGTGCCTCACCCACACACACCCCCTCATGTGCCCAGCTCCCTCTGGATGCTCCCAGTTAGCAAGATCAAGCTTTGGCAGATGGCTACTGAGCGTGTGCAGAAAGCCTGCCCAAATTTGCAGGCCAGAAGAGACTACAAACTTGGCCTTTAGCTCCGCCCCTGGAAAAGCAAAAGGAAGGCTGTCAGCACTTGGCTCGCTGCATTGCAGAAGGGATAGAAGGCATACAAGCTTAAGAATTTTGCCACAAGAGGGAGCAAGAATCATGGAGTGGGTGTATCCATAGAAGGTCTGGGAAAGCCTCAGAATCCCTAGCAGGGCTGACAGAGGTATATCTCTCCTTAAGGCAGTTAGTAAAGACTGGAGGAGGTGACTGCTGCTTCAAATGGGAAGATAGCAAAGTCAGACTTCAAGGAACATGAAAAATTAAGGAACATGAAAAATTAAGGAAACACCACCAAAGGATCTCAATAATCGTTCAGTAATCAACCCCCAAAACAAGGAGATCTGTGATTTACCTGATGAAGAAACAAAACAATTAATAAGATGGCATTAGTAAGTCCTTATCAATAATTAATATAAAGGTAAATGCTTTAGGTTATTCAGTCAAAAGGCACAGAGTGTCTGGATGGATTTATTAAAAAAAAAAAAAGACACAACTGTATACTGCCTACAAGAAACTCACTTCAGCTTTAAGGACACATATGGGCTCAAAGTGAAGGGATGAAAAAAGATATTCCATGCAAGTGTAAACCAAAAGAGAGCAGGAGTAGCTATACTTACACCACACAAAATAGGCTTTAAGCCAAAAACAGTAACAAGAGACAAAGAAAGTCATTATATAATGACAAAGGGGTCAATTCATTAAGAGGACATAACAATCGTAAATATATATGAACCCAACATCAGAGCACCTAAATATATTAAGCAAATATTAATAGATCTGAAGGGAGAAATAGACAACAATAATAGTAGGGGATTTCAATACCCCACTCTCAACAATGGATAGATCATCCACAGAGAAAATCAATAAGGTAAGGTAATCAATAAGGTAATACTGGACTGAAACTATACTTTAGATCAAATTGACCTAACAGACATATACAGACTATTCCATCCAACAGTATCAGAATATACATTCTTCTCAAGTGCACACCGAACAATTTTCTGGGATAAATCATTTGTTAGGTTACAAAACAAGTCTCAGCAAATTTAAGAAGACTGAAATCATATCAAGGATCTTTTCTGATCACAAAAGTATGAAACTAAAAATCAATAATAAGAAGAAAACTGGAAAATTCACAAATATGTGGACATTAACATACTCCTAATCAAACAATGGGTCAAAGAGAAAATCAGAAAATAACTTGAAACAAATGAAAATGGAAACACAACATACCAAAACTTATGGGCTGCAGCAAAAGCAGTTCTAAGAGGGAAACTTATAATGATAAATGCCTCCTTTAAGAAAAAAGAAAGTTCTTAAATAATCTAAATTTCACCCCAAGGAGCTAGAGAAAAAGAACAAACTAAGCCCAAAGTTTGTAGAAGGAAGGAAATAACAAAGATAAGAGCAGAAATAAACAAAATAGACACCAGAAAGACGATAGAAATGATCAACTGGACTAAGAAGACAGAATATTCAAATAAATAACATCAGAAATGAAAGAAGAGACATTACAACTGATACCACAGAAGTATGAAAGATCATAAGAGACTATTACAATTACATGCCAACAAAATGGATAACCTAGAAGAAATGGATAGATTCCTAGAAACATACATCCTACCAAGACTGAATCATGAAGAAATAGAAAATCTGAACAGACCAATAACAAGTGGGGACACCGAATCAGTAATCAAAAATCTCCCAACAAAGAAAAGCCCAGGATCAGATGGCTTCCCTGGTGAATTCTACCAAACGCTTAAAGAAGAATTAATGCCAATACTTCTCAAACACTCGCAAAAAAATGAAGAGGAGGTTACGCCCCCAAACGCATTTTACAAGGCCAGCATTACCACGAAACCAAAGCCAGATAAGGACACTACAAGAAAACTATAGACCAATATCTAACGAATACAGATGTAAAAATCCTCAACAAAATATTAGCAAACCAAATTCAACAGTACATTAAAAGGATCATACGAAATGACCGACTGGGATTTATCCCTGAGTTGCAAGGATGATTCAACATGTACAAATCAATAAATATGATATACATTAATAGAATGAAAGATAAAATTCATAGGATGATCTCAATAGATGCAAAAAAGCATTTGATAAAATACAGCATCCTTTTATGATAAAAATGCTCAATAAATTGGGTATAGAAGGAATATACCTAAATATAATAAAGGCCATGTATGACAAACCCACAGCTAACATCATAACTCAACAGTGCAAGGTTGAAAGCTTTTCCTCTAAAATCAGGAACAAGACAAGGGCGCCCATTCTCACCTCTCCTATTCAACATAATACTGGACGTCCTAGCCAGAGCAATTAGGAAAGAAGAAGAGATAAAAGGCATCCACGTCAGAAAGGAAGAAGTAAAACTGTCTGTTTCCAGATGATACGATCATAAATTTAAAAAATCCTAGACTCCACCAAAAAATTATAAGAACTAATGAACTAATTCAGTAAAGTTCCAGATTACAAAATCAACATACAGAAGTCAGTTGCATACCAATACATAAAGAAATATCTGAAAAAGAAATAAAGAACACAATCCCATCCACAATAGCATCAGAAACAATAAAATACTTAGGAATAAATTTAACCAAGGACATGAAAGATTTATATATTGAAAACTATAAGACGTTAATGAAAGAAATTGAAGAAGACACAATTAAAAAGGAAAAATATTCCATGTTCATGGACCGAAAGAATTAATACTGCCAAAATATCCATATTACCCAAAACCATCTATAAGTTTAATGCAATCTTTATCAAAATTCTAATGGCATTTTTCACAGAAATGGAAAAAACAATCTTAAAATTTGTATGGAACCCCAAAAGATCCTGAATAGCCAAAACAATCCCGAGAAAGAAGAACAAAATTAGAGGCATCACACGTCCTGATTTAAAACTATATTACAAAGCTATGATAATCAAAAAAGGATGGTACTGGCCGAAAAAACAAATAGACCAATGAAACAGAATCAAGAGCCCAGAAATCAAGCCAAGCATATATGGTCAATTAATATTTGACAAGGGAGCCAAGAACACTCAATGGGGAAAGGATAGTCTCTTCAATAAATGGTGTTGGAAAAATGGGATAGTAGCACAAAAAGAATGAAACTGGACCCCTATTTACAACACTCACGAAGGTTAACCTGAAAAGGATTAAAGACTTAAAAACAGCAGCCAAAAGCATAAAACTCCTAGAATAAAAAACAGGGAAAAATCTCCTTGATATTGGTCTTGGCAACAATTTTTTGATATGACACCAAAAGCACAAGCAACAAAAGCAAAAATAATAGGACCACAATCAACAAAATGAAAAGGCAATCTACTGAATGGGAGAAAATATGTGCAAACCATGTATCTGATAAGGGGTTAATATCCAAACTATATAAGGAATTCATACAACTCAGTAAGAAAAAAGAATCTAATTTAAAAATGGGCAGAGGCACTGAATAGACATTTTTACAAAGACATACAATGGCCAACAGATACAGGAAAAGATACCCAACATCACTAGTTATCAGAGCAATGCAACTCAAAATCACAACATCACCCCCTACCTGCTATAATGGCGATTATAAAAAGGGCAAGAAACAACAACTGTTGACAAGGATGTGGAGAAAAAGGAACCCTTGTGCACTGTAGGTGGGAATATAAGTTGGTCCAGCCACTATGGAAAACAGTATGGAGGGTCCTCAAAAAATTAAAAATAGAACTACCATATGATCTAGATATCCCACTTATGAGTATATATCCAAAGGAAATGAAATCAGGGTCTTGAAGAGATATCTGCACTCTTATGTTCAATGCAGCATTATTTACAATAGCCAGGATATGAAAACAACCTGTCATTCTACAGATGAATGAAGAAAATATAGCATACACACACACACACACACACAATGGAGTATTATTCAGCCATGAGAAAGAAGGAAATTCTGCTATTTGCAACAACATGGACGGATCTCCAGGGCATTATGCTAAATGAAATTAGAGAAAGACAAACACTGTAAGATGTCACTTCTATGTGAAATGTAAAAAAGTTGGACTTACAAAAGCAGAGAGTAGTATGCTGATTGCCAGGGGCTGAGGGTGAAGGAAATGGGGCAATATCAGTCAAAGTGTACAAACTTCCAGTTATAAAATGAATAAGTTCTGGGGAACTAATAAACAGCATGGTGACTATAGTTAACAACACAGTACTATATACTTGAAAATTGCTAAAAGAGTAGATCGTAAATGTTCTCAGCACAAAAAAGGAAATGGTAATTAGGTAAAGTGAACTAACCATACTGTGGTAATCATTTCACAATGTATGTGTATCAAATCATCATGTTGAACACCTTCAACTTCCACAACACTATATGTCAATTATATCTCAGTAAAGCTGTGGGGGAAAGACTTAAGAAGTCAAACATGAGGAAAAGCTCAGATGATTATAGAGATGCTGGCTCCAAAGTCCTTGAGCTGCTTGATCAATGCCAGCAGCCACCTTCATTCAGACTTTCTGAGAGAAAAATTAGCCCCATTTTTATTTAAGCTGCTGTAAGACAGGTTTTATGCTACTTGCAGCTTAAAGTACTCCTGACAGGGTCCCCTTACCCCAGGAGAGCCGCAGGTCTTGTTTAGCTGTTCACATGAAGAGGAGTCTGGAACACTGATCGGAAACAACTATACCATAGAGTTCCTATGAGGCCAGGGAAAAAAAATCCGGAAGTTAGGGAACTAGAGGGCTCTTTGCTCTATGTGCTGTTCTTTTTTTTCCCAAATAAGCATGATTTATTATAAATAAATGAAAACTACAAGGGACAAAAATTTTAATTTACCTTTAACCAGTAATTTGCTTTGTTAAGAACTTTTTTTGCAATCGTTCAAGCAAGTGTATATTCAAGTAATTCCAGTATCATTTTTTAGTCAAACCAATATGCTCTGCTTAAATTCAAGTTAGTAGATTATAATTTTTAAATGGCTGTATTTTGTCTGTTTTTCTTTTCCTAATCTTTTTTTAATTTTTCTTAAAATTTTTATTGAAATATAGTTGATTTACAGTGCTGTGTTAGTTTCAGGTCTACAACAAAGTGATTCAGTAATACCTACATAAATAAATATATATATGTATGTGTTTTTAAGATTGGTAGGCAGGGAGGGAGGAAGGAAAGGACAGGAATATTCTAGGTCAAAGTTTAGGACTCAGCTCTAAAGACTGTGAGACTTGGAACTCCCAGGTCTACTGTAAAATCTCTAACGCAGCGCTAGATTGACCAAGTGTTTACTGAACACAGAGCCCAGAGGAGTACGGAGAAAAAGAGACGCGAGGGAGGTAAATACAAGGGGATGTGGAATTTACCTGGAGATGAGGAATTTACTCTCGGGTTGAGGAGCTTGACTGGAGTGGGTGCCAACGGGGGTTGGGACAGCGAGAGGTGATGTCCCAACGCCGGTCAGAAACAGGAAGGAGCGCGAGCCATGAGCCAGACAAGCAAGCGTCAGCGGCGCCTGAGCCCCAGAAAGCCGGCTTCACCGTTTGCACCTGTGTGTGTCCACGTGCATGTGCGCATCACGCTGAGGACTGGCTCCACCTGGAAATGTGGCGCAGGCGCCCTCCTGATCCCGTCAGCCAGAAGGAGTTCAAAAGCAGGGGAGTGGTCATTTTAACCACAAGGGGATGCTGCACGGGGAAAAAACAATCAACGCTCAATTTTGGAACCAACACCAGTCACAGATGTTTGTAACCTTTTGGTGTACGTGAAGCTTTGGATTCCTACCCTGCTATTATACTTGTGTCCTTGAGCTCTGGATTTGTGTCTGCAGAATGGTAAACTTATTACTAGATGCCGGTCATGATTGCTCTTGCCTCCTGTTTTAACTAGAATTGGGGATGTTCAGGGCCCCTCCTCCATTTCTATGGTCGATAGAGCGTGGATTCTATGGTACCGGCAGAGCTCACATGGACCCAGAGCCACAGATTGAGACAAGACCTTAAAGGCAATCTCCTGGGTTGTTTTGTTTTGTTTTGTTTGTTTTTTTCTGGCTGCACGCGGAGGCTTGTGGGATCTTAGTTCCCCGACCCCGAGTCGAACCCGCACCCCTTGCAGCGGAAGCCCGAAGTCTTAACCACCGGACTGCCAGGGAAGTCCTCAATGTCCTGTTTCCCAGATGAATAAACTGAGGCCCAGAATTGTTACAAAGCTAATTTGAGTGCAGACCAACAGTGTGTGTCTCTGCAGTGCTGTGCTTATATCACATTCTGCCTCTCCTGGCAGGAAAGTATCCCTGTTCAGTGTTGTCTAAAAGGCCCCTTATTGGATTGCACCAACCCATGGTTGTAGGAAGCTTTGATGCTGTATGGGATTGTCATACTCCTCGCCAGTGCAAGTGACCCCTTGGGCGGCAGCAGTGACGGGAATCAGTCAATTAACTGAAAGGAGATGGATTGACAATGCAGTCATTTGGAAAGCCATTTCATTTCACTTGCTGCTAACTTCAGATAAGAAGCATATACACAATCACCTAAGACAGGAGTACCACTTAATATTTTTTCCAAGTGTTTAAATATTACCACTTAGTGGTGATTACCTCTTTGCATATTTGTAAGAAAACAAATAAAAGGAAATGTATTACTGGGTTATTAAGCCACATTTTGTTATAAGGGATTTAAATAAATTTCATATTTTAGTCTGCCAATTATGTTATTTCTCTCTAGCTTCTGAATATAATTAATTAAAACAGTAAGGGGTCTGTGATCAAAGTTTATATTAATATTTAGATTATTAAAGTACTGAGAGAAAATGATTTTCCACAAAAGACGTTTTTACTTAGTAAATTAAATAATTCCCATTTTACACTAGGAGAGAAAAAGAGAAGTAGAAAGTAACTTGGAGATTTCTAACATGAGCAACTTGGAGGATGAATTCACATAATTAAAAATACATTAATAGTTGTGGGAAACTATTTGCAAAAAGAAGTGCAATAATTTCCTCTCTCTCATCATGTCCTTGAGCACCTCCCTCCCACGCTGACTCTTGGCTTGCCTGTGTGACTTGCTTTGGTTAATAGAACAATAGCAAATGTAACAGAAGCAAAGACTTGAAAAGTGCTTGTGTGTTGCTCTTAGTAGCTCTATAATCACGAACATATGAATGAGCCCAGGCTAACCTGCTGGATGATGCGGGACACATGGCCAAGTCATCCTCTTCCTTACCTGACATAGAGCCAACAACCAGACATGTAAACGAGGCCATCGGGGTAAGCCAACCCCCGCCAAGCTTACCCAGACCAGAAGAACTGCCTGCCAAATAATGTTATAAATATTTATCCTTTTTAAAATTATCTTTTTTTAAGCATTTTTTCATTAATTAATTAATTTATTTATTTTTGGCTGCGTTGGGTCATCGTTGCTGCACGTGGGCTTTCTCTAGTTGCGGCGAGCGGGGGCTACTCTTCGTTGTGGTGCATGGGCTTCTCATTGTGGTGGCTTCTCTTGTTGCGGAGCACAGGCTCTAGGCGCGCGGGCTTCAGTAGTTGTGGCACGCAGGCTCAGTAGTTGTGGGTCGCAGGCTCAGTAGTTGTGGCACATGGGCTTAGTTGCTCTGTGGCATGTGGGATCTTCCAGGACCAGGGCTCGAGCCCATGTTCCCTCCATTAGCAGACGGCTTCTTAACCACTGCGCCACTAGGGAAGTCCCTTAAAATTATCCTGTAAGCCCCTAAGTTTGGGGTGATTTTTTTTTTTTTTTGGAACTCCGCGGGCCTCTCACTGCTGTGGTCTCTCCCGCCGCGGAGCACAGGCTCCGGACGCGCAGGCCCAGCGGCCACGGCTCACGGGCCCAGCCGCTCCGCGGCACATGGGATCCCGCCAGACCGGGACACAAACCCGTGTCCCCTGCATCGGCAGGCGGACTCCCAACCACTACGCCACCAGGGAAGCCCTGGGGTGATTTGATTTGTAGCAAAAGCTAAATGTGATAAAAGGCATCATCTTTTTTTTTTTGGTCACCCCACAGGGCTCGTGGGATCTTAGTTCCCCAACCAGGGATTGAACCCCGGGCCCTCAGCAGTGAGAGCACTGAGTCCTAACCACTGGATCATCTTTCAATATCGTGTTTTTAGAGAAAAAAAGAGATGAAATGATTTATAGCTCCACTCCTCTGTCCTGTTCCCGCTAAAATTTATTGAAAGGGTTGTGTACACTCACTGTCTCTACTTCCTTTCTCCTAAGTATCCTTAAATTCCAATTGGATTTCTGTTGGATCCAATCTCCTGAACCCACTTCTAGGACACCAAACTCCCCTAGCCTACCACTCTTGTCCCTTTCAGTCTCCTTTCTGACTCTGCCACTCCTTCCCCACTTTCTAAAAGATTGAGCTTCTGGGTCTTCTCCCCTATTTTACACTATTTCTCTGCATAACTCATCCTGTCCTATAGCTTTAAACGTCATCTGTATGCTCACGGCTCCCATATTTACATCTCCAACCCTGCCCCTTCTGAATGCGAGGTTCCTATAGCCAGCTACCACTAGACAACTCCACATGGATATCAGACTCAACATGTTCAAAATAGGACTCTTGATGCCCCTCCCTGGACTCCTAACATTCCCTTCCCACAGCTTTCCTAGTATCAGTTACTGGCATCTCCAATCATCCAGTTGGCCAGACAGAAGAATAGAAGTTGTCCTCAATTTTTCCCTTTCTCTCCCTTTAAGTACACTCCGTTAGCAAACTGTGTTAGTTCTATGCCCAAAATAAGCGGGCATCCTCTTCTCTCCGCCTCCTCTTTTAACAAATTAGTTCAAAACACCATCAATTCTTTTCTAAGCTACTACAGTGGACTTCAAATGGATCCTGTTTCTACCCTTTCTCTGCCATAGTCTATTCTCTAGACAGCAGCCAAAATGATCATTTTAAAACATTCAGCATGGGGTTCCCTGGTGGTTCAGTGGCTAACAGTCCGTGCCCCCAGTGCAGGGGGCCTGGGTTCGATCCCTGGTCAGGGAACTAGATCCCACATGCCGCAACTAAGACCTGGCCCAGCCAAATAAATGAGAAAAATATATATTTTTTAAAAATAAAAATTAAAAAAAAACATTCAGCACAAATGAGATCATATTACTACCTTGCTTAAATCCTCCAATGACTTTGTAGTGCGCCACAAATAAAGTACAAATTCCTTACTGTATAATCAAGCCTCTGCCTTCCTTTGTCAGACTCCCCGACTAGAATGTGGAGTTCATAAACTTTGTTTTGATTATTTGTTTGTTAGCAATAGTCAATTCAAGAAGTATTTATTAAATAAGTGATTGAACAGTCATAAAATGAATAAACGGCTATGTTGGTACTTGTGTTCTTAATTTCCTTACTTAGATATTTTTAATATATCAAAATGTAGGAAATACATAGGCCTTAAAACTTAGTAAACATAAGTACCACCATCCTTGAAACTCTTTGTGGTGACTGTCATCTGTAGGCTGGTCAGTGGATACCTCCATAGAATTGAGTTCCCTAATCTCAAGAGGAATAATGAAGTCCTGGAGTGGTAAGAAAAAATATTAGTGAAATTCTAGATTTCTTATTTCTACAGGTATTACAAACAATAGGTTTGGGCTAGCATCCTTGTATATAGGGATGAGAAGCACAGGATTTACAGTTGCACTGGGTATTTTCATTTGATCCTCCAATCTATTCTCCACCTTTCAATATTCCGTTCTATGCCGCCAAGGCTGAACTTGGCGTAAGACTGGTCAATGGGAGCATTAACAGGAGATCAAAAGGTAGGATAAGAGTGAGGACAAGGTATTTATTCCTTCCCTGCTGGACTGTGGATTGCCCATATCCCATCAAAGGCCATAGGTTCTGTCTAGCAGTCCTTTCCTGGTTCTGGTAACTCTTCCTTCCCTTTTCTCGTTCATGGTGTTGCTAGACCTGGAGTATTACACCATCCTCTCTCTAAACCTTGCACACATCTTCGTAACTGGTCCCTTTATTTAACTCACCTAAATTATTCGGTTTGAGTGTGCCATTTGATCCACACTGGGACCCTGAATGATATAGTAATTGATGCCAGAATTGACCCCAAGACACAAAACATTAAATTGTAATTCTGGGACACAATGGAGCACAAATTCGAGGAGTGAAAACATAAATTCCTTGGGATACTGGTAATCCTATGGATTCAGTAACATCACAGTAATTCAAATTATCACACAATGCAAGTGTAGCGCAAGACTTTGTGAGATCAAATGGCTGTGGAGTTTGACCACCATGCGACAACGACAGTGATTATAAAGATCGTGGGGTCAGCTGATATTTTTAATTATCCTAGAAAGAGTATGTGGAAGAGGGGAATTGGAAGCTTGGTTTTCAACTCGGGGCACAGGTGCAAAATAAAAAAGCCTTGAAGGCAGCTGAAGTATCTGGTCATCTCCTGAAGTTGCAGGGCACATACAGTTGAGGACCAATCTCACAGCTACTAAGTGGGATCCTGAGAAATATAATAGGGATATTTGGACAGACACAGACAAAACTGATCATTTTGAACCCAAAATCTCCCTGAACCCCACCTTGCTAGAGGAGGCAGACACTATAGACTCTCTTCCAATCAGATGATGATTCCAATCACAGCTGCGGTTCTGGATATAGTGCCTTTATCTGGCCAAATAAACAGAACCTCGGGTACCTGGTATATAGCTACTGACAACAAAATTGTTTAACCTCTCCCTATCAGCAAAGATAATCAGAAGCCATTTGCCTTCACATGCAGCGACAGCAGTATACCTGAGTATACTCGGCGTATGTCAGCTCTCTTGTTCTCTGCCATAATAGTCCTTGATCATTTGGATTTCTCACAAAGTAGCACACTCATTGTAGTAGCATAATTATGACATTATGGTAACTGGACCCAGTAAAGAGAAAGTAGACATAATAAGTTAGTAAGTAAGATATATGCATGCCAGAGGGTGAGAGATCAACAGCAAGAAGACTCAGGGATTTGCTGCCATCAAGTTTCTCGGGGTCCACTGGTCTGGAGCCTGTTGGGAAATCACCTCTAAATGAGATAAGCTGCTTCTCGTTACACAGCTTATCACAATCAAAGAGGTACAATGGTTTCCAGCCCAACACAGACTACATTTGGTCATGCTTCTTGAACCTACTGAGGAGGACCTGGAGCAAGATAAGACTCTGTGGTAGGTCCAGGCTATAGTGTTAGTTGTCCTGCCACTGGGGCCTTATCTCTCAACGGCCTGGTATCAGAAGTATCTGGGGGCAGACAGTAGAACCATGCAGGTCTCATTGGGAGAAACTTCTACCAACAATTCTCCATCTGAAAAGCAATATCTGGCTTGCTGTTAGGCCCTGGTAGAAATTGAATGCCTGACCAGAGTAACTGCCCACCATGAACTGGGTGTCATCTTATGCACATTATCAGAAAACTGGACTGCAGCATTCCTTTGTAAAATAGAAATGATATATACAAGACTGGACCCAATGGAGTCCAAAAGAGACACAAATAAACTGCTCAAGCTGGTGGCTCACACTCCCATGGTACCTGCTCCTATTGCTTTACCATGTTGCCTTTAACCTACACTTACAATCTCATAGGAAGTTACCTCTGACCAGATAATGGAAGAGGTTAGAAACCTCAGGCCTGATTTACAGATGAATCTGCATAGCATGCTAGCACCAGCTAGAAGTCAATAGCCACCTACACATGGGTGGCCTTGAAAGACACTGGTGAAGGGGAATCCACCCAGAGGGCCCAACTTCAGGTTCTAAATCTGGCTGTCCACTTCCTTTAGCAGAAGAGAGAACCTAAGATAAGGATCTACACTAAATCAAGGTTATTATCTAATAAGTTGTTTGGCTGTTCAGAGACTTAGAAAAAATATGATTAAAAAACTGATGATAAGGAAGACAGAGGAGAGATACACGGATGGATTTCTCAGAAAGGAAAGAAAGTTTGAAAATATTTATATCCCCATAAATGCCCACCAGAGGTCATTTCTGTCAGAGGTGGGCCCAGTAATTAGGTACACAAGGTAGCCTGTCCTGTGGATATTTGTCAGTCTCTTTCTCCAGCTACCTTCCTCTTAAGGACTAGGAGTGATTACAGCTTTCAGCTGTTGGTAAGTCTAGGGCCCTGCACTGTCTTTGTTGGTTTCCATAAACCCTGATCTAACCAAAAAATATAGGTGGGCAAGATATTGGTTATTACTTAATTATCTAGTTTCAATGTGCCATCTGGTTTTTACAGGGACCTTGACAGGTATAGAATGCAAATAAAGTTTAAAAAATCCTTGGGCTTCCCTGGTGGCGCAGTGGTTGGGAGTCCGCCTGCCGATGCAGGGGACGCGGGTTCGTGCCCCGGTCCGGGAGGATCCCACATGCCGCGGAGCGGCTGGGCCTGTGAGCCATGGCCGCTGAGCCTGCGCGTCCGGAGCCTGTGCTCCGCAACGGGAGAGGCCACAACAGTGAGAGGCCCGCGT
>NW_006784469.1:2060788-2077341 GCF_000442215.2 Lipotes vexillifer
AAAAAAAAAAAAAAATCCTTTTAGCTACTTATAGTCTTGGAGATGTGGGTAAGTTGCATAAGCTCTCTAAACCTTGGGTTACCCTTTGGAAAATGAAAACACCTTCCTCAGAGTGTCATGTGGAGTTGAATGCTGAATGCGTAGCTCCTGATACGTAGTTAAAATTCAGAAAGTGGTGGTGGTTATTATTATTAGTCTTACTAAACGAAATGAAAGGAAAACTGAATGAGATTTTGCCTTGGTAACAGGTATGTAATGTACCTTTAGGAAGTACTAGCACCAATAAACAGTAACAATCACCAACACTTGCTAAATATTTTGTGTCAAGCACTCCTGTAATCATATTATAGGCCTCATTGTCTTTACTCTTCATTACAAACATATGAGGAAGGCACTATTGTGAGCTCCATTTTACATAGGAGGTGAACTCACTTGCCCAAAATGATACTGCTGGTAAGTAGCAGAGCTGGGATTCAAATCCAAGTCTGACTCCAGAGTGCAAGCATCAACCACTATCTTATGCCGCCTTCACACCAGTTCAAAATATTAACACATGGCCCACATGGTCCAGCAATTTCATGTCTGGGTACTTATCTGAAGGAAATAAAAACACTAACTCAAAAAGTTATCTGCATCCGCATGTTCATTGCAACATCATTTACAATAGCTAAGAGATGGAAAAAACCTAAGTGTCCATCAGTGGATGAATGGATAAAGAAATTGTGATCTATACAGATATAGATATACATATATGACATGGAATTTTATTCAGTCATAAAAAAAGAAGGAAATCCTGCTATCTGAAATAACATGGATGGACCCTGAGGGCATTATGCTAAGTGCAATAAGTCAGAAAAAGACGAATACTGTATGATCTCACTTATATGTGGAAACTAAAACAAAAAGGTATTCATAGATACAGAGAACAGAGATGGAGGTGGATGAAATGGGTAAAAGTAGTCAAATGGTACCACCCCGCAATTATAAATAAGTCCTGGAGATGTAATGTACAGTATGGTGACTATAGTTAATAATACTGTATTGTATTTGAACGTTGCTAAGAGAGTAGATCTTAAAAGTTCTCATCACAAGAAAAAAACTTTTTTGTTGTTGTTTGTTTTTGGCCACGCAGCATGTGGGATCTTAGTTCCCCAACAAGGGATCAAACCCGCAGCCCCTGTAGTGGAAGCTCAGAGTCCCAACCACTGGACCGCCAGGGAAGTCCCAAGAAAAAAACTTCTGTAATGAAATACGGCGATGGATGTTAACTAGACTTATTGTGGTGACCATTTCACAGTATCTGCACATATTGAATCATTGTACACCTGAAACTAATGTTATATGTCAAATTATACCCCAATAAAAAAAATGTTAACACACATTGACAATTCCACCAATGAACATATATCTACTGTATTGTATTGTTCCCTGTCTATACACCTCCCAGGATTTGCTGCACCAACACCTGGCTTCCAGGTCCTCACCTGCCTCACTTCCTACCACCGCCAGCTCTTTTAGCAGTCCGAGGGTGAGGGCCAGGTTTTGGCCTCCATTGTACCCACTGCTGTGGGAGCCATAGAGCTCTGGTCCCCAGAGGCCTGACCTAACCAGAACCACAGAGGCTATGTATGGTTTCTCCCACCCCTCTCGGACTCAGAAGTACTGCAGCAGGAAGTGTGCAATGTGGATTCCCCAGAGCCACTCAGAATAGCCAGGTGACAGGGCCCAGAGCTGCAGAGGGTTTAACACTCCATATGGTGAACTCTGACCAGTGAGTGATATGAGACAGGAAGAAACTGACAGACACCTTCCTCCTCCCAGGAGCAGTGGCTCAGAGCAGAGTGTCTGGAGATAAGTCACATGACCAAGCAATCAGCTACATTTTTCTCTTGAAGGTCTAGCTAGCTTGTTAATATGTCACCTTGTATTTGCTTTCCTTGCTTCCTTGCCTTGCATGCCCTTTGCCCTCATTTTTGCTGCCCTGGGATTGCACTTTTCATTTAGGGTGACAGATTATCCAGGTTTGCCTAGGACTAAGGGAACATCATGTGTGGGACAATCAGTGCTAAAATGTGGACAGTCCCAGGCAAACCCCACTCTCAGTAAAGCATTCAGATTTAAGCAGTGAATTGGGCTCTGCTTTCTAAAGAATCCTAGGAACGGCACTTGGAACCAGTGGGACTGAACCATAGGAGTGGATCATAACGCTAGATGGATAAGAGTTTATTATCACTGGAGCACTCTCCCATGACTTGGAGTTTAACTCCAAGGGCAAGGAGAAGGTAAGGTCTTAATACATTGCTGAATGGCTCCGGGAAGCTTGGGCAGATGGCCTATCGCAGAGATGCTGGAACCGCCTGACAGAGCACTGAGAGAGGTCATAAGGTGAGGGAGGGGGAATGTAGGAGTGGTTTAATATGTGCGACTGGACAACCACCCGACCTGACTTCTCTCTGGGAGGGCCCACAGGACACTTCCTTCATTAAAGGAGTAAGGAATGCCCTGGTGAGAAGGGCAACACTGTCTTTGAGGAACTCGGTGCGCTCGTCCTCTGTATGGTGACCCTGAAAACAGAGATGCTGCCATGAAGTCGGTTTCCCCAGTATCAAAGGGGATGATAGGAGCAGGTTCCCTGGCCTTCTGGTTTCCCCCAGACTGGAGCACCAGCACGAGAACAATGAACTCAGGGGGTTATTCACCCAGCGCCTCCCTGTGGGGTTGCCACAGGCTGACTGCATCTCTCCCCTGCAGGGCATACAGCCTTTCTTGTCGCCAGGTTCATTTCCCACCACCCCCCCCACCCCTTTAGTCCTGGAAGGGCCTTGTTACTAGCTCCAGGGTGTTACACTGTTCCTTTGGGTTTCCCAGTACCCCACTTCACTTTGTAAATCATCTCTCTCCTTAAATTGATTTGACTGTACCATCTGTTTCCTGCCAGGGCCCCACATATGCTTAGAATATATTAGGAAATTTTTCCCAGAAACCTTGGTTAGGGGGCAGGGATGGGAGGAAATCTTTCCAGTGTTTTGTTTGTTTGTTTTTGTTTTGAGGGGATTTTTGTTTGTTTTTTGTTGTTTTTTGACCACACAGTTTATGGGATCTTAGTTCCCTGACCAGGGATTGAACCCAGGCTACGGCAGTGAAAGCGCCGAGTCCTAAGCACTGGACCACCAGGGAATTCCCTCCAGTGTGTATTTTTGAATTTAGAACCACATAAAAGCATTACTTATTAAAAAGAATATTCACACTCTTGTACACTTTTAATAGCAATGTTAAGTCTGTAGCGGGGTGGGGGGCAGAGGGGAGACAATGTGGCAATTGATATTATAAACCTTAAAGATGTGACACAGTATTTCCACTGCTAGGAATTTATCCTCAGAAAATGGTGAAAGATACAAAACTTCGTGTACAAGGAGGATTCACTGCAACCTTTCCTAATAGAAGAGAAAATTTGCTAACAACGTAAATGCTCAGCAATAGGGGCATTTGGAGAAAAACATATGACAGACATCTCTGTAGTCATAAAAGATGGTGCCTTTTAGAAAAATTGTGAAGAATACAGGAGAGTTTCATGATATAATGTTGGATGACAGAAGTAAAATACAAGAGTATGTATAGTTTTGTTTAAAAATGTATAAATATTATCTCTATTTTACCGGTAAAGACACCTGGGTAGAGAGGAGTTAATATTTGTATGTGCTCAAGGTCACAGGGTTTATGAATTTGGATTTGGGGGGCGATGAGTAACAGAATATCCAACTTAAAGGAACTTAAACAATAGAAGCATTTAATTTTCTCACTGAGAGATTTGACAGTAGGCAATCCTAGGGTCTGTCTGGCAGCTCAATTATGTCATTAAGGGCCCATGGTGTTTCTATCATTCCACTCTGTCACCTTCAGTGTGTGAGCTTTTTGTCCTCAGTCCACATGAAATGGTTGCTGCCGCTCCAAATGTCACATCATCACAGGCAATGATCAAAGCAGGAAGGCCTTAGAAGCCAGCTGAGTCATATTGGGCTCTTTGGGCCAGCTCCTTGGGGGCCATGATCTAACCCAGGGTTTTTCCAAATATATCTGCACTGCATAATGAGCTGTCTTATCATGATTCTACTGTTCTTGCTTAACCAACTTGAAACAAAACCAGAAATAGAGTCAACCTTTTAATGGATTCTCTTCATCTGTAAAATGAGCAGGTTGGACTAGATAATCTCTGATGTCCCTTCCAGCTCTGCCTGGCTCTGATTAGGGAAAAGGCTGGCAGAAAACACAGGAAATTATTAATTGTGGTTAATGTTGGATGGTAAGATTTTCATTTTCTTCTTTATAATTTTCTTTCTTGTCCAAATTTTCTATGAGTATGTTATTTATGTAATGAGAAAATATTTTAATATCATAAACGTTCTAAACTAGAAAACTTTTTAAAATTAACTTTACGAATATAATATGTGTGGTTATTTTTTAATATGTCTGCCAACGGTTCAGCCCGGTCAGTTTTTGTAAGACCTATTCTCATACTTTGACCATCCTTGTGTAGGTGTAAATGTCATCTGCGGTTACAGTTATGGGCCTTTTAGTAAAACAGTAGACATGGGTAATGGAGGTTAGTAAGCAAGCTATTTCTTTTTATGTGAGCTCTGTTACCTTAATAATTGAAATCCCTCTAAGAAAAGCCACAGAATATGAGTAAATTCATAACACATTTAACTGCCTGCAAAACTTAGTTATGAATCGCAGGATTGGGAAAGTAATCACATCTAGATTTATTTACAAAATGCTCAGAACAGCATACTAATCTTAGTACTTTGTTTCTCAGAGAAACTGAGTTGTCTTTCAACAAATTCCAAAGGTCTTTCGGTCCCATGAACCTCAGAAATTCCGTAACACTTACGAGACACTGACTCGTTAAAAAGGAGTTAATAAGTTTTTATTGGCCATAAATACTCTCAGCTGATTTTCCTATAGCACCAGAATCACTTCATTCATCTTTGAGAAGATGTCTGCCAAATACCCACATCAGAAACCCCCCAGTTTGTCTATCGATCATTCTTGCAAGTAAAAACGGTACTCCCGGAAAAAAGGGGTTAATTTGATTTGCAACACAAACAATCCCACAAGTCCTTTTCCTGGAGACAATCATCATCCTTTGGTATACAGCACAACACCCATTTCATCACACAGACTATTAAAAAGGCATGTGTTCAAGGATCAAAATTTAATAGCAATAGGACTTCCCTGGTGCCGCAGTGGTTAAGAATCTGCCTGTCAATGCAGGGGACACGGGTTCGAGCCCTGGTCTGGGAAGATCCCACATGCCTCAGAGCAACTAAGCCTGTTCACCACAACTACTAAGCCTGCGCTCTAGGGCCCGCGAGCCGCAACTACTGGGCCCACGCGCCACAACTACTGAAGCCCGTGTGCCTAGAGCCCGTGCTCCACAGCTAGAGAAGCCACCACAATGAGAAGCCCACACACTGCAACTAAGAGTAACCCCCACTCACCGCAACTAGAGAAAGCCTGTGCGCAGCAACAAGGACCCAATGCAGCCAAAAAAAATAAATAAACGTTTTTTAAAAATTTAATAACAATAATGATTTTTACTGCATATTCAAGGACATTTTAGTGAAACCGGCTTTTTTTTTTTTTTTTGCAACTGTGTGGAGATGAAGAATATAATAACTATTAGTACAGTTTGGTGTCAGTGCCTTAATGTGTGTTAAGGAGTCAGCAGTTTCACCCACATTTGCTTTTTTACCATCAATGCAATAGCAACACAGAGAAAAATGCAAATAAAGTCTTAGCATTATTATGACCTCATAGGCCCTCTGAAAGTATCTTGGGGATTCCTGGGGCTCTGCAGACCACACTTTGAGAACCACTGCTTTCAACTACAGGCAGATGAAATTTAATTTTGAAAAATAACATAACAAAACAGGAAAACAAAATCAGGACAAAAATAAATTATGCATGTAAATTAATGGAGTACAGAAAATAAGACTCTCAATCCCTTAAAGAAATTCTACATTATCAGCAAGCTATATAAGTCTTGAGTAGTAACAAATGAAAGGACTATTAGGATTCTTATACATTTTTCCTAAAATAGTTTATTTTTCTTATTATACAATATTCTATCACCCTATCAAATTCTCAAACTCATATTATTATGCTAGTTTGTTACATTTTTCTCCCTGCCCTATCCCCACTCTTCCCCAAGAGTTTCTTGAGCTCCAGAACGGTATATTATTCATAATTGAAACCAATGCTTGGCATGTAGTAGGTGTTCCATAAATGTTTGTTTTAGTGAGTGAATGTATTTATCAATCTAGAAACATACGAGTTTTTAACATTAAAACTCTATTCAAGCTAGTTGAAATAAGAAGCTAACATATTTTCTTCAGAGGAAAATATGTTTAAATAAATCACCTAAATGCTTATCTGAACTGAGTTCTTAAATTATTGCCACTTAAAGGGAATTTTGACCAACGTAACTTGTAGTCACAAAATTAATCACTTCACTTTTCTCTATTCTTATTTTAATTCCACTAAATATCAAAAGCAGAATGTCTGCAATGCAGAAGTGAACTATGGTGACCTGGGCATCTAAGTCTAGTTTCAGACTATCAGAATGATTTTTTGTCACCTAATAAGCACTGAGCTGAGTCTAAAACACCCACACATAAGCAAGCACAAATGCACACAGGTGCACACACACCACAAAATATGGAGGAAACAAGGCATATAATAAATGCACTAGAAGGTAATAGGGTGTGTGTGTATGCACGTGTGTGCGTTTAGAGGCTGCAGTATGGTTCTCAGTTTGGTAATACTATTTATTCTAGACTTTAATTTTCTTTAGCAATTTTAAGAAACTAGAATGGACAATAGAGGTCATTGGTCCAATCCTACCAACTTATAGATAAGAGAAAGATACCCAGTGAGCTGAAGTATAACCCAGTAGGATAATACATAAAAACAAAAGTGCATTATTTTGTTGATGTTTGGGTTCCCCTCCCAATGTCCCCGACCCTTGCACGTTTTATATGTGAGTGAAGCTTCTTGGATCATGTCTATTATGATCAAAAAAAGAGTGGGATTGCTTTTTCTAGATTTGCTTACATTCATCATTAATGTTTGGCCAGCTGTTTAGGAATAAATCTCCATTTGAATAAAATTTTTTTTTTGCCCGCACTGTGCAGCTTGCGGGATCTTAGTTCCCCGACCAGGGATTGAACCCATGCCCCCTGCAGTGGAAGCTCAGAGTCTTAACTACTGGACTGCCAGGGAAGTCCCACCATTTGAATAATTATTAAAACCAATCATTTCAGGTTAAGATACAGCTACATAGCTTGCATAATTACAACTTTGAAAGGGTTTCTAAGGCAGATTGTTGTTAAAAGAGAAGAGATATTACAGTGGAACGTCATCATATATTATTCACTTAACTTATATGAATTAAACTATATGCATTAGGCAAAAAAAAATAAAATGGAGCAATTATAAATATTATGTATTTAAATATATATACATTATTTAAATTTATTTTTGGCTGCGTTGGGTCTTCGTTGTTGTGCGCGGGTTTTCTCTAGTTGTGGCAAGCGGGGGCTACTCTTCATTGCAGCGCACATTGTGGTAGCTTCTCGTTGCAGAGCACGGGCTCTAGGCGCATGGGCTTCAGTAGTTGTGGCTCATGGGCTCTAGAACACAGGCTCAGTAGCTGTAGTGCACGGGCTTAGTTGCGCCGTGGCACGTGGGATCGTCCTGGACCAGGGATGGAACCCGTGTCCCCTGCATTGGCAGGCAGATTCTTAACCACTGTGCCACCAGGGAAGCCCTAAATATATTTAAATTTAAATAAATTACTATTTAAATATTTGAATATCAGGTGATTCTGACCATTAGTTCACTCAATGAGAATACTTTCTAGGGAGAAAGAGCATGAGATATGAGATATGGATCTGATGTCCTCTCAGTTGATCTCTGGATGTAGCAGCTAACAGAGGGTCATTCATTCAATGTTTATTGAGGAATTACTATGCACCAGTGCTGTTCTAGGTTCCGGAGATACAGCAATAAGATAAATAAGTTCATCTGGAAAATGTGAAAGAGGTCATGCTCTCATGAAGCTTATACTATATTGGAGAGAAACCACAATGAATAAAGAAATCAATGATTTCTCAGAGCTGTGTTATATGAAGAAAATAAAACAAGTTAATGGGACAAAGAACAACTGATGGGAATAAAGGGGAAGGGGATTTCTTTAGAAGCTTATTCGGAAAGGCCTCTTGGGCTAAGATACAAATGATGAGAATATAGCCATGTGAAAAAATATATAGAATGAGCACTCTTAGCAGAAGGAAGCAATAGAGTAAATGCCTTGAGGGGGGATATGTACGGTTGGACAGTGACCAAAGGAGAAAGCTATACAAGATGGGGGTAGGGCTTCCCTGGTGGCGCAGTGGTTGAGAGTCCGCCTGCCGGTGCAGGGGACACGGGTTCGTGCCCCGGTCCGGGAAGATCCCACATGCCGCAGAGCGGCTGGGCCCATGAGCCATGGCCGCTGGGCCTGCGCGTCCGGAGCCTGTGCTCCGCAACGGGAGAGGCCACAGCAGTGAGAGGCCCGCGTACTGCCAAAAAAAAAAAAAAAAAAGATGGGGGTAAAGAAGTCAGCTAAGGCCTGATCATGAAGGTTGTGTAGGAGTTTGGATTTTATTCTAAGTACAATAGAAAGTCATTGGAGGTTTGTTTTCTTTTTATTTCTACCATTTCCATTTGTTTCTTATAATATTCATCTCTCTGTTGAAATGTTGCCTACCTTTTCCATTACAGCCTTTAACATATTCGTCATCATTATTTTAAATTCCTCAACTGATTCTCTTCAACATATGTCATGTGTGAGTCTGGTTCTGAAGATTGCTTTGTCTCTTGGGAAAGTGTTTATTCTGGCTTCTTTGTATGCTTCATATATATATATATGTTTTGTTTTGTTTTTTCCTGAAAGCCAGATACCTTGTGTAGGACAGAAGATATCACTAGAGGAATCTGAAGCCTGTGGTGTTCTAAGGGTAACCATAGCAACAACAAATCTTATATCCTGACCAGGTTAACACAAACCTCCATGCTAAAGGCCTAGCAGAAGGAAAGGCATGCTCATGTCCAAGCGTAAAAAACTTACCTCAGTATTTACTGTCCTACAAAAAATATGAAGCCTTTCCTTCTGACGTAGAGCTTCTCTTTTTGCTCTGTCTTCCCCAACCTCAATGGGTTTTCACCAGTGCCTTAAAATAACTGTTTTTGTTGTTCTTACCTCAATAAAGCTAGGCTTTTCTTCTCTCAGGGTAGTAGGAAAGATGGGTTGAGCAGTTTCAGCAGTGGCTGCTCCCCCACCCCCCCCCCACCCCGCCAACCAGCCAGCAGCATGATGAAGCTTTAGCAGGATTCCCCTTTGTCTTTCATATGAATTCCTGGTGGGGTTTATGGAGGAAAATCCTGCAAGAGGATGAAGTCCTTAAACTAGCCCAAACTTGACCTTGAGGAATTCATTAAAAACATTTGACTGAATCCTCTTACCAGCTTATGTGGAGTCCAGCAGTATCTGCCCCAGATAAGCAAATGTTCAGGTCCTATAGCTCCCTGCAGGAACCTGGCTTTCCTCAGATTTGGTGTTATATGATTGCCCTACAACTTCAGTTCTCTGATTTATTCAAGATAAGCCATTAATTTGCAATTTGTCCAGATTTTCCTTGTTGTGTGGATGGAAGAGACTCTCATTCCAGCTCTCTACAGCTCTAAGCTAAAACCAAAAGTCCTTACCGGAGGGTTTTAAGCAATGTAGTAAAGTGGTTGGATTTACATTAAAAGCTCACTGTGGCTATTATAGAGAGAATGGATTGCAGAGGTCTGGGGAGAGGACAATGGAAAAGTAGAAAAAACAGATAAAATCTGTTGCATTTAAGTAAAACATGTTGGCAGCTTGGCTTGGATGCTAGCAGTAGAAATGGGAAGGGGTGGATATTTCAGGACATGTTCTTGATGCATAGTGGGAAAGACTTAGTCATGGAGAGTGTATTAATTAGGATCCAGTTAAGAGACAAAAACCACACCAGTAACTTGAACAGGGAGAATTTAATATAAATAATATTAACTAGCAACAGGGGCTTAACTACTAAGAAATGTGAGGCTAACTCTACAGGAATGGCAGATGAAGGAAGCAGCCACTATCTGTAGGGCTTTGGGAGAACAGCCAAAGGAGGAACAAATTTAAAAGAGGGCACCAATTCAGAGATTCAGATCTTGTTGGAGAGAGTGGGGCTGTAGCCCACTGGATGGCAGAAAAGTTTGGTGAGATGCCCCAGGCTTAGGATGGCAAGCAGTGAGCCACGGTCTGAGTGCCAAGGAAGATCACTAGAAAGCTGCCTGCTGTGATGCTGGAAAAACTCATTAGTTCTTAAATTTGCTGGTAAATTCTAGGTGAATATACCTACCCTTTGACCCAGCAATTCCATTCCAAGTATTTACTCAAGAGAAATGAAAACATATGTCTACAAAAAAGGCATGAAAGAATTTTCTGGGATGATGGAAATGCTCTATATCTTGATCATAGTGGTTGTTACATGTGTGTTTACACTTGTCAAAACCCATTGAACTTTACACTTAAAAACAGTGTTGGGGAAGAAAAGATATTGGAAATATAAGAAGAGAGAAGAAAGTGTGAAATAGTTGTCTCAGATTTGGAAAATGAATTTACAAGAGAAATATAGTAGGATTAGCCAGCAGTACTGAAACCCTATTAGAGAATTGTGATAACAAATTTAAATTGAGAGTCCTCCACAGAGGTTGTGTAATTTTCTCCGGCAAGTATCAGCTTCTCCATCACTGATGTGAAGTAAAAGAATAATTGGCTGTAACCAGCATTAGAATTTTGCTAGGGGAGCATGATGGAGGTGGGGAGGGGAAGGGACAAGGAGCTGGGGATGTTTGCCAGAGAGGAGGGAGTTTAGTGATGATCCAATGGATTATAAGCTGAATATTTAAAGACACAGAATATGCGTTTCACATAACACAGCCTCAAATACAAGCCAATTATTTCATCTGGTACTCAAAAGAAAACTAGCCATCTCTTCCAATGATATAGGGGGTAAACGTTTGCTTTGATTATAAATGATAAACGCCTAAGGGATTTCCAATGGTAATTTTCACTTGACATGATATTTTTCCTTACACATTAACTGGAAAACCTAACCCCAGAGAAATACATGACTCCACTATATACCAGGAGTGCATCAGTTACCTAATGCTTCAAAACAAACCACCGTAAAACTTAGTGACTTAAAACAACAACCATTTTATTTGTTCACGATTCTGTACGTCAGAAACTGGGGCTGGATTCAGCTATGTGGTTCTTCTACTGGTCTTGCCTTATGCTGTTTCAGTTTGTGGCTCAGCTGGGACTGAATGGTCTAAGACAGCCTCACTCACGTCTGGCAGTTGGTGTTGGCTGGGCCACTTGTGTCTAGCTGACTGGCCTGGGCTTGTTCACACGGAAGCTGGGGTTTTTTAAGCAACAAAAGAGAAGGCAAGCCCCAAGTCACGAGCACTTTACTAGAATCTGCTTGTGTCACACTTGCTAATGTCCCATTGGCCAAAGGAAGTCATAAGACCCAGCTTAGTGTCGATGGGGTGGGCAGGAAACTACACAAGGGCAGACAGGGACGTGTGGTGCTTGGAGGGCCATTAATTTAACGGTCAACGACAAGGAGATTACGAGCAGTGATCTCTTCCTGCAGCCAGTAAATAACAGCTAAAACTAAACAGAAAAGTACACCACTTATTCTTCTGGAAAAACAATCATTTTCCAAAGCGTATTGTAACCTAGGCTAGGACGTCTGCAATTTTTCTCAATGTCACAAAATCTAAAGACAATCAATTTGAAAAATACATGTGTCATAGAACATTTCGAGAAAAGAGAGGTCATACAATTAGATGATGATAGTGTTTAGCAGCTTTGAGAACATGTCAACTTGGCCCTTATGCTTTAAATGAGTATATTTGTAGACAGGAGACTGAACCATATGACCTTTAATGTTCTTTTCCAGTACTGAGATTTTTATGATAAACCATTTAGTAATCAATCTATTACAGCTCATTCTATCTTGGCTGAGAAAATGCCCTTTTTTCTTACAAGCACATACATGCCTATGCCTCTGCATAAAGCAGAGCTCTGAGACAAATGACAGTTCTGTTTCGTAATATTTGTCTCCTGACAGAAGAGGACCAGCTCTTGAGTTATTGCCTCATCAGTGAAAATAAAAATCATGGACACCTCCCAGAATTATGGGAATGAAAATATTGAAACTTTGGTTTATAAGGGCTCTTTCTGACTTTCATTTTTCTTTGAACACCAGAAACTTGGATTTCTCTACCCCTATTCCTAGAATAGTGGAAAGGCTGTTGAAGATTGGAAGTAGAAAAAGAGTTACGCATGAACAAAGAAGAAAAAAGTAATCAGTATCATGTTTCATGATGATTAGAAGGGGAAATAGGAATAATTTTTATTGTTCTCTAAAGAATTCCCATTTGTAGTTAAAATTCTTATTTCATATAACATCATGAAAAGAGAGCTTTGCTGACCCAGAATTAGATCCCTAAGTTTTTTTTATTTGCTCTGCTGGCACAGCAAAGCTTATGGGCAGCTCGTAATTGCCTGAGTGCCCAAAGGTTATGGATCAATCACTCGGACTGCCAGTCATACCAACTTGCAAGCCTGGGAATACTCAGAGAGACTTGGGATCTTTTTTCACTAAAGCAAAATGGCTTACTGTTAGATTTGGAGGAAAAACAGAGTGAAAGGAAAATGCTATTGAGTGTACTTAGTGAGAAACATCATTTATATCTGACAGTAGCACATTTTTAATAATGAGGCCAGCGTGGAGAAGATGGAGAGCAGGAAAGACCTTACAAGGAGATCTCTGCTCAGCGAGCCAGCTCAGCTGGTGTGAAGCAGACCCAAAAGTCCACAGGGGAAAAGAACATTATATTTTAGAAATGCAGTGTGCAGCATTTACTTTTATTTTTAGCGGGAAAAATGTTTGAGAGTCAACCCCACCCACTGACTTCATCTCATCACAACTTTTAAATTTTTAAAAAAATATTTATTTATTTATTTGGCTGCCCCAGGTCTTAGTTGCGGCTCGCGGGAACTTTCGTTGCAGCGTGTGGGCTCTTGGCTGCGGCATGCGGGATCCAGTTCCCTGATCAGGGATCGAACCCGCCCCCTGCATTGGGAGTGCAGAGTCCCAACCACTGGACCACCAGGGAAGTCCCTCATCTCAACTTATTTATTCTTGCCAGCTAAAAGGTCTTGGTTACACACATCTGAAATCTTTTTATTTTTTATTTATTTATTTTTTATTTTTGGCCACATTGGGTCTTCGTTGCTGCACGCAGGCTTTCTCTAGTTGCTGTGAGTGGGGTCTACTCTTCCTTGCAGTGTGTAGGCTTCCCTTGTTGCGGAGCACGGGCTCAGTAGTTGTGGCTTGTGAGCTCTAGAGCGCAGGCTCAGCAGCTGTGGTGCACGGGCTTTGTTGTTCCGCGGCCTGTGGGATCTTCCCGGACCAGGGCTTGAACCCGTGTCCCCTGCACTGGCAGACGGACTCTTAACAACTGCGCCACCAGGGAAGCCCTGAAATCTTTTTAATTGAACTTATTTTTGTCAATTATTCAAATAGTTGACATTATCCTTTAATGAAAGGAAATTTCACTTTTGCCAGAAGTTAGTATTAGGTTGAATCATATGGAATTGCCTATATTCTACTATTTTTGACCCTAAAACAGCAACTTCATACTGCTTACCTTTCTACAGCACCTATAAGTAATTAGTATATGATAGATTTGGCATTTTATAATTGTAAGAACAGGATGGATTATTTAACACATGGTCCTGGGACTATTATACAAGAATTTGGGAAAAAGTGAAGCAGGAACCCTACAATAATCTACAGACAAAAATTAATTCTGAATACTACTATTTAGTTCAATGTTAAAATTACAGAAAGTTAAGAGAATTTGGATGAATATTTACATATTTTGGGAGGGTACAGAAAGCATTTATCAAAAAAGCACAGGATAACGCCATAATAAATTTAAATAAGATTATTAAATTAAATATTATGTTGATGCCAAAACATCAACACCTATCTTTTAAAAACTCCACAAATAGGGAATTCCCTGGTTGTCCAGTGGTCAGGACTCGGCACTCTCACCGCCGAGGGCACCGGTTCAATCCCTGGTCGGGGAAGTAAGATCCTGCAAGTCACACAGCGTGGCCAAAAAGAAAAAAAAAAAAACTCCACAAATAAAATTAAAGCATAATTTTAAAAGGGGGGAAATAATTGCAACATACATGGCAGAAAAGAACTTGAGACCCTTAATATCTAAAGAACTCTTAGCTATCAACAGGAAAGAGATAAACACTCCAACTAAAAATGTACAGTTTCCAAAAGGAGACATACAAATCCCAGTAAACCTCACAATCAAATATAGGACAATTGAAAACATTATGGCGATACCAAGTGCCACCTTTCAAATTAATAAAGTAAAAAGAATGACTACACAAGCAATGGTAAGAATATAGGAAAGCAAATGTTCTCATACACGGCTGGAGAGGTGGTGATAAATTCACGCTTTCTAGTGGGCAATTGGTAATTTGCATCAAAAATATTAAAACTTGGCACTTCCCTGGTGGCACAGTGGTTAAGAATCCTCCTGCCAATGCAGGGGACACGGGTTCAAGACCTGGTCGGGGAAGATCCCACAGGCCACAGAACAACGAAGCCCGTGTGCCACAACTACTGAACCTGCGCTCTAGAGCCTGCGAGCCACAACTACTGAGCCAGCACGCCTAGAGCCCGTGCTCCACAGCAAGAGAAGCCACCGGCTTCCCCCACTCGCCATAACTAGAGAAAGCCCGCGCGCAGCAACGAAGACCCAATGCAGCCAAAAATAAATAAATAAATAAATAAATTTATTTTTTTAAAAAATTAAAACTCTGCATATCTTCTGAGCCCACGGTTCTACCTTTTGCAAGTTACATTAAGGAAAAGCCCACAGATATGTCCAAACTTACATGTAAAGTACTTCATCAACTTGAAAACTAACTAAATGTCCTAAAATAATGGAATTATTCAAAAACCACGACACATACAAAGCAAAATACTGTGCCAGGGATAAAACCATGCTATAAAAAAATATTTCTAGGCCTGAAGAAAAATATGCTTATAAAAAAATCAGGCTATAAGTCAACATGTGCACTGTACAACCCAGGGTGGGGTGGGATTCACACCATGATTTGAACTGTATACAGCAGCCTTGGTGCCTTATTTCCTGGTCTTGACCTATATCACCTGATACCCACAAGGTACTGACATGCATGATGACGATGTCATTTCCTACACAGAACATAACAATATCCCAATTTAGCCTCCTTCTCCAGAGAAGGGAATAGAGATCATCTAGAATCATTTTGATATAGTTCTAGTTCGTCACGTCAGTGGCGGTGTAGAGAGGGGTGAGATAAATCCCACTTTGTGGGCCGGGTGAAATCTGGCTTCGATAAACACTGATTTTAGTAATAGCTTATTATTATCCCAGGGGCCCCCCCCCCTCCCTGCCGCTAACACTCCTTATTCCCTTTATCCTGCTTTATTTTCTTCTCCATATACACCACCTTCTAATACTGTCTATAATTTACATATTCACAATTTTTATTATCTGTCTCCCCCTACTGGTATGATGAAGGTAGAGATTTTTTTGTCTGTTTTATTCACTACTGTATATGCTTAGTACCTAAAACAGTACCTGGTACAAAGCAAGACCTGAATAAATATTAATCACACAAGTGAATGAATGGAAGCACATATTTGCTATCTATATACCATGCATCAGGCACCTTAATTCAATTAGTTAAGGACAGAGAAAAGGGATCACAAATGAACAGCATGAAGGGTACTGGGGAAGGCAGCAGTGGCAACCAACCCTTTTTGTCTTGCTCATGGTTGTGAGCGTGGTGTTGGGTAAGACTTGATTAGTGATAAGCAAGCCAATGTCTCTTTTAACGCAAACTTGGGGAGCTGCCTCTATCTCCCTACCGACGCTGACCACTGAATCCACAGTGAGGACCCTAACGTGAGAGGGCGGGGAACCTATACAACCCAGGGTGGGGCAGGACTCCTCTCACTCACTCTACTCTGGATTTAAGGCTGATGAGCAGTTCTCCAGTAAGCCAAAGTTCCGCATCCAGGAGCAGAGAAGTGTGTGACAAAACAGTGGCATTAAATTACGTCTCAATAAGGAGAATAATCGCAATACTGGGCAGATATGCATAATGGTGGTCGTTTCTAATGGATTTTTTTTAAACCCACATTTTTGGCCTTACTACTTAGAATCCTTCTTTTACTTTCTATACTCAAATTCATCATTCTCAGAAGGATTGTACTTTCACCCTAGAATGACTAGTTCTTTGAATCAAACTTCATAATAATGTTCATTATATTTTCCTGCTG
>NW_006784469.1:2077351-2077863 GCF_000442215.2 Lipotes vexillifer
TAAGATCAGCTTTGAGCTTGTTTAGGTAGAAGTGAAGTTTAAGGATGTATGTCCTGCGCTTCTTTCCCTCTCCCCATGTAAGCTGTCACAGCTCCTGGCTTTTGCCTCTTTGCTGATCATTAGTTTGAATGTGCCTACAAGGAAGAAAGCCTTCATTTTTCTGCTTTAACGAAAGGAAAAAAAAAAAAAAGATGTCTCCTCCCGCGAGTGCATAACAGCCAGGTTTCACAACATGAACAGGAACTTCAAAACTATTGCCAGTTCCTGACATGCAGATAATTCTTCCAGATTTGCAGTTTTTCCAGTCCAAATTATACTTGAAAAACTACCAGCTCCCTAAAACAAACTCTATGTAATGTCCAGCTCATACCACCCCTGCAGTAACAGGAACAACACTGCTTCATATTTCTCCCTTGAAAGGCAATGCAGTCTAGTTGATAAGAGATCAGAGCCAACACCAGAAAACATGACTGCATTTTTTTTTTTTTTTTTTTTTTTTTTTTTGGTGGTCG
>NW_006784469.1:2078207-2082453 GCF_000442215.2 Lipotes vexillifer
CCCGCGTCTCCTGCATCGGCAGGCGGACTCTCAAGCACTGCGCCACCAGGGAAGCCCCTGACTGCATTTTTGACTCTACTCTTAGATGCTGCATTTTTTTTTCTTTTCCTCTCTTTCTCCTTCTCCCCGCTTCCTCTATTCCTCTCTCCCTCCCCAACCCCTATCTCTCTCAGTCTTTTTCTCTTTCTCTCTCTCTCTCCCCCTCCCTCCCTCCTAAAATGAAATGTTATATTAGGACTTACAATACTAAGTGATGACAAGGACGTAGACAAACTGGACCTTTCATATGTTGCTGGTGGAAGTATAAAACAGCACAATCACTTTGGGGAAAGGTTTGGCAGTTTCTTATAAAGTTAAAACATGCATCTAGTGTATGACCCAGCCACTCTGTTCCTAGGTGTATACCTAAGGGAAATGAAAACATGTGTCCACAAAAAGACTTGTATAAGATGCCAGAGCAACTTTATCCATAATATCCCCAAACTAGAAACTACACAAATATCCATCAACAAATGAATGGGTACACAAATTGTGGCATGTTCATACAATGGATTACCACTCAGCAATAAAAAGGAATGAACTGCTGAGATATGCACTAATCTAGATGAATCTCACCAACATTATGTTGAGTGAAAAGGTAGACACAAAGGAACAATTACTATGTGGTTTTGATTTACATAGTTTTAGAGCACATAAAACTAATCTATGGTGATATAAATAAGATTAGTTCCCCGGGGCAACAGGGATGGCAATGGTGAAGGGGGATTGTCTTAAAGGAGAATAAAAGAACTTTCTGGTGAAGTGAAAATGTTTTCTTTCTTTATTGGTGTGGTAATTTCAAGGCTGTTTATATTTGTCAAAATTGATCAGACTCTATACTTAATACCCATGCATTACATTGTGTGTAAATTATATCATAATAAAGTTGACTGAAAAATTCATACTAGGCAAAGGTTTAGAAGAAAATTTTCCCAGAGTACACAGGTGGATCGTAAATCAGCCTCTCTGTAAATTCACACAGTGGTAGGCTAGAGGAGGTGGGTTAAATCAATGAGGTTGCGGGTCTCTTGGTAAAGCTCCTACTATCTGCCCCTATTAAATTCAACAGTCACTAAGCCCTTCAATCTGCAAGATAACATAGGGGGCATCATTGGAGATATAAAGATGAATAATTCAGAATTCCCACTCTCAACTGATTGCCAATTATCTTTGACCTAGCAGTGATAAAAAACAAAACAATGGCCATGCACTTAACTAATCACTGTAAAACAAAGAATAATAAGTGGGTAGCAATAGGACCATACTTAATGCATACTTACTCAATACCCAGCAATGTCACAACAGCTCATTGGAGATCTTACTTATATATGGTTCCTAAGCCCTCTGGGAAGAATTTTGAGGGGTGCTTTGCAGCCCAAGAATGGATTAGCAAACACTGGCATTACAACTCTTCCATAAAGAAGTTGGGACAGGGTTGCCTTCCTTCCCCTGGGAAGGATGGACAGCAAAGTAGAAAATAAGCCTAATAGGGGGATGAGTCAAAGGACAGCACCCACCTTGAGATACAGGGAATGATGAACGGTAGTTAACAGAATTGACAAGATCAGGACAGCAGAGAACAGTTTCACATGGTCTTGGTCTAGGTCTTCATATTAGAGGGAAAGGAGAGCAGCCAAGATGGTGGAGTAGAAGAACCCTAAACTCACCTCCTCTCACAGCACACCCAAATCACAACAATTGGCAGAACATCCATCATTGAAAAAGTCTTAAACCTACCAGAAAGGACCTTCTACAACTAAAGACATAAAAAAGGAACCACAATGAGACAGGTAGAAGGGAAGGACTCACAATATAATCAAATCCCATACCTCACCCTCATGGGTGACCCACAAACTGAATAATAGCTATATTACAGAGGTTCTCCCACAGGAGTGAGAGTTCTGAACCCCACAGCAGACCTCCCAGCCTGAGGGTCCAGAACTGGGAAGAGGAGCCCCCAGAGCACTTGGTTTTGAAGGCCAGTGGGGCTTGATTGCAGGAACTTCACAGGATTGGGGGGAATAGAGACTTCACTCTCAAAGGGCACACACAAAATCTCACGCATACCAGAACCAAGGGCAAAAGCAGTAATTTCATAGGACCCTGGGCCAGACCTACCTGCGGGTCTTGAATGGTCTCCTGAGGAGGCGGGGGCGTGGCTATGGCTCACCCTGGGGACACAGACACTGGTAGCAGTCATATTGGGAAGTATTCACCTGCATGAACTCTCCTGGAGGCTGACATCTTGCTTGGGTCTTTAGCACCAAGACCTGGTCCCACCCAACAGCCTGTAGACTCCAGTGCTGGGAAGCCTTAAGTCAAACAACTAACTGGGCGGGGACACATCCCCATTCATTAGCAGACAGGCTACTTAAAGACTTCCTGAGCCCACAGACACCTCTAGACACACCCCTAGACACCACCCTGCCCACCAGAGGGCCAAGACCCAGCTCCACTCACCCGTGGACAGGAACAAGTCCCTCCTGCCAGGAAAACTGCACAAGCCTCCATACCAGCTTCACTCACCAGGGGGCAGACACCAGAAGCAAGAAAAGTATGGTCCCACAGCCTGCAGACCCAAGCCAGAAACTACCCTGGGACCAGCTGGCACCTGGCTCTTGGGTGACAAGAGGGGAGTGTACTGCTGGGATGCATAGGACGTCTCCTACAGAGGGCCACTTCTCCAAGGTTGAGAAACATAACTAACCTACCAGATACATAAAAATACCAATAGCAGTTTAGACACAATGAAGCAACAGAGGAATATGTCTCAGACGAAGGAACAAGATAAAACCCCAGAAGAAGAACTAAGTGATGTGGAAATAGGCAATCTACCTGAGAAAGAGTTCAGAGTAATAATCGTAAAGATGATCAAAGAACTCAGGAAAAAATGAAAAATGCACTAGAAGGACTCAGTAGTACACTAAATGAGGCAGAAGAACAGATCGGTGAGCTGGAAGCCCGAGTAGTGGAAATCACTTCACCAAACAGAAATAGAAAAAATGAATAAAATGAGGACAGTTTAAGAAACCTCTGGGACACATCAAGCATGCTAATATTCACATTATCATGGTCCCAGAAGGAAAAGAGAGAGAGAAAGGGCCTGATGAAATATTTGAAGAGATAATAGCTGAAAACTTCCCTAAACTGGGAAAGAAAACATTCACCCAAGTCCAGGAAACGCAGAGAATCCAATACAGGATTAACCTGCAGAGGAACATGCCAAGACACATTGCAATCAAAACGACAAAAATTAAAGAGAGAATATTAAAAAGCAACAAGGGAAGGGCTTCCCTGGTGGCGCAGTGGTTGAGAGTCCACCTGCCGATGCAGGGGACACGAGTTCATGCCCCGCTCTGGGAAGATCCCACATGCCGCGGAGCGGCTGGGCCCGCGAGCCATGGCCGCTGAGCCTGCGCGTCCGGAGCCTGTGCTCCGCAACGGGAGAGGCCACAACAGTGAGAAGCCCACGTACCACACACACACACACAAAAAGCAGCAAGTAACATACAAGGGAACTCCCATAATGCTATCAGCTGATTTTTCAGCAGAAACTCTACAGGCCAGAAGGGAGTGGCATGGTATACTTAAAGTGATGAAAGAGAAAAACTGAAAACTAAGAACACTCTACCCAGCAAGGCTCTCATTCAGATTTGATGGAGAAATCAAAAGCTTTACAGACAAGCAAAAGTGAAAAGAATTCAGCATGACCAAACCAGCTTTACAAAAAATGCCAGAGGAACTTCTCTAGGCAGAAAAGAAAAGGCCACAACTAGAAACAAGAAAATTACAAAATGGAAAAGCTCACCGCTAAAGGTGAACATACAATAAAGGTAGGAAATCATCCACATGAAAAGCTAATAGGGAGGTTAAAAGATGAAAGTAGTAAAATCATTTGTATGCAAATAAGCAGTAAAGGGATACACAGAACTATTAGATGTAAAATATCATATCAAAAGCAGTAATTGTGAGGGGAGGAGAGTACAAATGCAGGGTATCTAAAGTGCATTTGAAATTAAGAGATCAGCAATTTAAAATAAGCACGGGGCTTCCCTGGTGGCGCAGTGGTTGAGAGTCCGCCTGCCGATGCAGGGGACGCGGGTTCGTGCCCCGGTCCGGGAAGATCCCGTGTGCCGCGGAGCGGCTGGGCCCGTGAGCCATGGCCGCTGAGCCTGCGCGTCCGGAGCCTGTGCTCCGCAACGGGAGA
>NW_006784469.1:2083933-2097052 GCF_000442215.2 Lipotes vexillifer
AAGTTAAAATAAGCACGTATATATATATATATATATATATATAGACAGCTATACAAAAACCTCATGGTAGCTGCAAAACAAAAATCTATAATAGATATACACACAAAAAAAGAAAAAGGAATCTAAACATGACATTAAAGATAGTCATCAAATCACAAGAGAAAAGAACAAAAGAAGAAAAGGGAAAAAAAAGACCTATAAAAACAAATCCAAGACAATTAATAAAACAGCAATAGGAACATACACATTGATAATTACCTTAAATGTAAATGGACTAAATGCTCCAATCGATAAACATAGACTGGATCAACAGATACAAAGACAGATCCTGTATATATGCTCCCTACGAGAGACTCACTTCAGATCTAGAGACACACACAGACTGAAAATGAGGAAATGGAAAAAGGCATTCCATGCAAATGGAAATCAAAGAAAGCCAGAGTAGCAATACTAGTATCAGACAAAATAGACTTTAAAATAAAGTCTGTCACAAGAGACAAAGAAGGACACCACATAATGATCAAGGGATCAATCCAAAAAGAAGATATAACAATTGTAAATATTTATGCACCCAACATAGGAGCACCTCAATATACAGGCAAATGTTAACAGACATAAAAGGAGAAATCGACAGTAACACAATAATAGTGGAGGATTTTATTTATTTATTTATTTACTTACTTACTTACTTACTTACTTTTGGCTGCATTGGGTCTTCATTGCTGTGCGTGGGCTTTTCTCCAGTTGCGGCGAGTGGGGGCTACTCTTTGTTGTGGTGCGCGGGCTTCTCATTGCAGTGGCCTCTCTTGTTGCAGAGCACAGGCTCAGTAGTTGTGGCACATGGGCTCAGTTTCTCTACAGCATGTGGAATCCTCCCAGACCAGGGCTCAAACCCATGTCCCCTGCACTGGCAGGCAGACTCCCAACCACTGCGCCACCAGGGAAGTCTGTGGAGGACGTTAACACCCCACTTACATCAGTGAACAGATCATCCAAACAGAGAATCAATACAGAAACACACAGCTTAAATGACATATTAGACCAGATGGATTTAATTGATATTATAGAAAGCAGCAGAGTACACATTCTTTTCAAATGCACATGGAATATTCCCCAGGATAGATCACATGCTGGACCACAAAGGAAGCCTCAGTGAATTTAAGAAAACTGAAATCATATCAGGCATTTTTTCTGACCACAATGCTATGAGGCTAGAAATCAACTACAAGAAATATCTGCAAAAAACACAAACACATGGAAGCTAAACAATATGGTACTAAACAACCAATGGATCACTGAAGAAATCAAAGAGGAAATCAAAAAATACCTAGAGACAAATTAAAGTGAAAGCACAACTATCCAAAACCTATGGAGACAGCAAAAGCAGTTCTAAGAGGGAAGTTTATAGCAATACAATCTTACCTCAGAAAACAAGAAAAATCCCGTTACACCTGAAGCAACTAGAGAAAGAAGAACGAGCAAAACTCAAAGTTAGTGGAAGGAAAGAAATCATAGAGGTCAGAGCAGAAATAAATGAAATAGAAACTAAAAAACAGTAGAAAAGATCAATGAAACTAAGAGCTGGTTCTTTAAAAAGATAAACAAAATTGATAAACCTTTAGCCAGACTCATCAAGAAAAAAAAGGGAGAGGGCCCAAATCAATAAAATCAGAAATGAAAAAGGAGAAGTTACAACTGACACCACACAAATACAAAGCATCCTAAGAGACTACTACTAGCAACTATACGCCAGTAAAATGGACAACCTAGAAGAAATGGACAAATTCTTAGAAAAGTATAGTCTCCCAGGACTGAACCAGGAAGAAATAGAAAATATGAACAGGCCAATTACCAAAACTGAAATTGAATCAGTAATTTTAAAACTCCCGATAAAAAAAAGTTCAGGATGAGATGGCTTCACAGGTGAATTCTAATAAACATTTAGGGAAGAGTTAACACCTATCCTTCTGACTATTCCAAAACAGAGGAAGGCAAATACTTCTAAATTCATTCTATGAAGGCACCATCACCCTGATACCAAAACCAGACAAAAATATGACAAAAAAAGAAAATTACAGGCCAGTATCACTGATGAACATAAACGCAAAAATCCTCAACAAAATACTAGCAAACCGAATCCAACAATACATTAAAAGGATCATACACCATGATCAAGTGGGATTTATCCCAGGGATGCAAGGATTTTTCAATATCCACAAATCACTGTGATACACCACATTAACAAAGTGAAGAATAAAAACCATATGATCATCTCAATAGATGAATTTTGTCAAAAGCATTTTCTGCAACATCCATTCATGATAAAAACTCTTCAGAAGGTGGGCACAGAGGGAACCTACCTCAACATAATAAAGGCCATATATGACAAACCCAAAGTTAACAGCGTATTTAACAGTGAAAAGCTGAAAACATTTTCTCTACGATCAGGAACAAGACATGGATGCCCACTCTCACCACTTTTATTCAACATACTTTTTGGAAGTCCTAGCCACGGCAATCGGAGAAGAAAAAGAAAGGAATCCAAACTGGAAAAGAAGAAATAAAACCGTTACTGTTTGCATATAACATGATGCTATACATAGAAAATGCTAGAGACGCTACCAGAAAACTACTAGAGCTCATCAATGAATTCAGTAAAGTTGCTGCATACAAAATTAATATTCAAAAATCTGGTGCATTTCTATATACTAACAATGAAATATCAGAAAGAGAAATTAATCCCATTTACCATCACCTCAAAAAGAATAAAATACCTAGGAATAAATATACCTAAGGAAGCAAAAGACCTGTACTACAAAAACTATAAGACACTAATGAAAGAAACTGAAAGTGACATAAACAGATGGAAAGATATACTGTGTTCTTGGATTGGAAGAATCAATATTTTTAAAATGACCATACTACCTAAGGCAATCTACATATTCAATGCAATCCCTATCAAATTACCAATGGCATTTTTCAGAGAACGACAACAAAAAATTTTTAAATTTGCATGGAAACACAAAAGACTCTGAGTAGCCAAAACAATCTTGAGAAAGAAGAATGGAGCTGGAAGAATCAGGCTCCCTGACTTCAGACTATACTACAAAGCTACAGTAATCAAAACAGTATGGTACTGGCACAAAAACAGAAAAACAGATCATTGGAACAGGATAGAAAGCCCAGAAATAAACCCATGCAGTTATGGTCACCTACTCTATGACAAAAGAGGCAAGACTATACAATGGAGAAGAGACGGTCTCTTCAATAAGTGGTGCTGGGAAAACTGGATAGCTACATGTAAAAGAATGAAATTAGAACATTCTCTAACAACATATACAAAAATCAACTCAAAATGCATTAAAGACCTAAAATGTAAGACTGGATATTTTAAAACTCCTAGAGGAAAACATAGGCAGAACACCCTTTGACATAAATCACAGCAATATTTTTTTTGGATCCATCTCCTAGAGAAATGGAAATGAAAACAAAAATAAACAAATGGGACCTAATTAAACTTAAAAGCTTTTGCACAGTAAAGGAAACCATAAAGAAAACAAAAAACAACGTACAGAGTGGGAGAAAATATTTGCAAATGATGTGACCAACAAAGGATTAATTCCCAAAATATACAAACAGCTCATACAGCTTGATATTAAAAAAACAAACAACCCAATCAAAAAATGAGCAGAATATGTAAATAGACATTTCTTCAAAGAAGACATAAAGATGGCCAACAGGCACATGAAAAGATGCTCAATATCACTAATTATTAGCAAAATGCAAATCAAAACTACAATAAGGTATCACCTCACACCAGTCAGAATGGCCATCACCAAAAAGTCTACAAATAATAAATGCTGGACAGGGTGTGGAGGAAAAGGAACCCTCCTACACTGTTGTTGGGAATGTCAGTTGGTACAGCCACTATGGAGAACAGTATGGAGGTTCCTAAAAAAAACGTAAAAATAGAGTTATCATATGATCCAGGGATCCCACTCCTGGACACATATCCAGAGAAAACTCTAATTGGAAAAGATACATGTACCCCAATGTTAATAGCAGCATTATTTACAATAGCCAAGACATGAAAGCTACCTAAATGTCCATCAACAGATGAATAGATAAAGAAGGTGTGGTATATATACACAATGGAATATTACTCGGCCATAAAAAGGAATGAAATAATGCCATTTGCAGCAACATGGATGGACCTAGAGATTATCATACTAAGTGAAGTAAGTCAGAGAAAGGCAAACATCATATGATATCACTTATATGTGGAATCTAAAGTATGATGGACCTAGATTATCATACTAAGTGAAGTAAGTCAGAGAAAGGCAAACATCATATGATATCACTTATATGTGGAATCTAAAGTATGATACAAATGAACTTATTTAGAAAACAGAAATAGACTCACAGACATAGCAAACAAACTTATGGTTACCAAAGGGGATATCACTTTGCTGTACACCTGAAACTAAAACAACATTGTAAATTAACTATACTTCAATTTTTTATAGTGAAAAAAATATTAAAGGGTGATGTAAAACTGAAAGGGCAAACATATTCATCAGAGCAGATAACCTCAGTGACATCACACAACAAAAGTTTCTTTCTTCCTCCCTCAAGGTTCTCTGCAAATATTTTTGTTTGGGCAGTTCTCCTGAACCTCTGTCCTCCACGTGATGACTCGGGGATCCGGGTGCTTCCATTTTGTGACTTCAAGGTAGTTTTGGTGCAATCTAGCTAACAGATGAAGAGACAAACACGTGGACAATTACGTGGAATGTTTTACAGGTCATGCTTGGAAATGGTGTATATCAATCCTGCCCTCATTTTACGGACCAGAACTCAGTCATATGATCCCACTTAGATGCAAGGATGGCTGAGAAATTTCATTTAGCTTTGTGCCCAGCATAGAAAAGAGACGGATTGGTGAACACCCACAGTCATGACCACAGTGAGGCTACTTATTGAGCAATTCGACAACTGTAAATGCTCAGTGTTCAACTGCTCAAGGGAAGCTGACAGACATAACAAAGTGGGGGTGGGGTAAGGGAGGTATGAAGTACTCTGCTCTCCAGAAAATTCTATGTTCCTCATTGGGAATACAGGAGCAAATCAACAGTTGAAACCAGAAGAGCAGCCCTATGCCACAAATGCCGGGTGACCCCAAGAGCCAGAGAAGAAAATTAGCAGAGTTCTGGGGTCAGAATAAATCTGCCAAAGACATTATAAAATAGCCCTATGCTTTGAGGAACCCCCAGGCCTGGAGTTGGTGCATCGTTCACAGCTGCAGGAGACTGAACTGAGTCAACTGATTTGAATTGTCAGTCAATAGAGTTCCAGTTTAGCTGAGAGTTCTGACCAGGTATCTCCTACATTATTAGTTGGGCTCTTGTTTTTTTCCTTTGTTTATATAGACTAAAAATAGAGGAACACTTCCTCAAAAAGTTAAACATAGAAGTATCATATGATTCTACAATTCCACTTCTCGATATACACTCAAAAGAATTAAAAGCAGGGACTCAAACAGATATCTGTACTGCCACGTTCATAGCAGCATTATTTATTTTTTTTTTTTTTAATTTATTTATTTTTTTTGGCCACACCGCATGGCATGCAGGATCTTAGTTCCCCGACCAGGGATCGAACCTGTGCCCCCTGCCGTGGAAGCACAGAATCTTAACCACCGGATCACCAGGGAAGTCCCCATAGCAGCATTACTGACAATCACCAAAAGGTGGAAACAACCCAAATACCTATCAGCAAATGGCTAAAGAAAATGTGGTATATACATACAACGGAATATTATTCAGCCTCCAAAAGGAAGGAAATTCTAACACATGCTACAACATGAACTTTGAAAACAGTATGCTAAGTGAAATAAGCCAGACACAAAAGAACAAATATTGTATGATTCCACTTATATTAGGTATCTAGGATAGGCAAATTCATAGAGGCAGAAAGTAGAAGTTACCAGGGGCTGTGTGTGTTGTGGGGGAAGGGAGTTATTGTTTAATGGGTACAGAGATTATGAAAGAATTCCGGAAATGGATAGTGGTGATAGTTGGACAATGTTGTGAATGTACTTCAGGCCACTAAATTGACTACCTAAAAATGATTAAAAGGGTAAATTTTATGTTATGTATATTTTACCACAATAAAAAATTTGTTTTAATGAAGGACACAGGCTCTCTAATAAAGAAACAAATAATGTGCGAAGAGCCAGATAAAGAAGGATTCCGGTTGGTAAATGGGGATGGGAGGAAACAAGTAAAGTTTCATGGAAGAGACAACTACATCAGCTACGCCTTGGAGAATTTCGAGCTGGATGTTGGGAGGGAGGCGAGAGAGGGAGGACATATTCCAGGCAGTGAGGCAATGTGAGCAAAGGCAGAGTCAAAAAAAGTATGTAGCATATCTAAGAACTGGTGATTGGTCCAGTTTATTCATTGCATCTCCTGCTTTCCCTGTTGGGGGCGCTGATGCTCTCCCCTTGGAACTGTGTTAGGCAAAAGCTGGTTGCTCAACATTTCCTAGATGCCAGGCCACGGCTCCCCAAGTGGGCCACAGCAAACTCCTACTTGGCTTACTATGAACAGCCATAACCCTTAGTTACATGCACATGAATATTCCCACTTGATTCATACTAGGGGAGTTCACATCATTATAGAATATACGCATGTCACCTTTTTTAGGAGGGGTCATTGTGTTCTGAGGGATTTCATCCATGGAATCTGTTTATACATTGTCAGACATGTGGATGGATAATATTTCTGAAATGTTAACTAAAATTTTTTCTCCCCCATGCTTCCTCCTTTGTTTCTTCCTGCTCAAGTAGGTAGGCCTGTGTGCAGGCTACCTCATGGGAGGAATGCCAAAGGGTCGTCTTCTGTTTTGTTTCTGTTTTTTAACTGGGGTGTAATTGACATATACTATTATATTAATTTCAGACAAAGAGTGGTGTTTGAGATTCTTACAAAAGTTAGGCATGGCTCTTTTCTCTGGACAGGCATCATTTTGATCCTCTTAAAATCAACAAGATAGGGGGCTTCCCTGGTGGCGCAGTGGTTGAGAATCTGCCTGCCAATGCAAGGGACACGGGTTCGAGCCCTGGTCTGGGAGGATCCCACATGCCGCAGAGCAACTAGGCCTGTGAGCCACAACTACTGAGCCTGCACGTCTGGAGCCGGTGCTCTGCAACAAGAGAGGCCGCGATAGTGAGAGGCCCACGCACCGCGATGAAGAGTGGCCCCTGCTTGCCACAACTAGAGAAAGCCCTCGCACAGAAACTAAGACCCAACACAGCAAAAATTAATTAATTAATTAATAAACTCCTACCCCCAACATCTGAAAAAAAAAAATCAACAAGATAGAAGTTTCTGAACACCAGTAGTCAGGCTGGCCTATTTGTGTGTGGGGGTATTTTAATTTTTTTATTCCCTGTCCAAGACAATTCTCAGTGACATCAAGTAGTGTATAATCTGCACACTTTTCAGCCTTCTGCTGCAGATGGCTTCATTTTCCCGCTTCTGAACTTCCCTGCATCACAAGCTGCTGTATCTCATCTGGTCTCAGGAGTGGACCGACCCCACCCCACAGCCAAGCCTGCAGGCCTGCCCGATGCACTGTGTGAAAGGGGGGCGATGGCTAATCATTTCATTACTTGTCCTGGGGCAGAAATGAAGGGCTGAGGGGACAGCCAAACTGTCGTCCATGCCTCATTCAAGGGCAGTCTCTTTTCCAGTAACTGCATCAAACAGGAATTGAACATAATTTCTCAACACATATTTTCATAGCAGAAAAATCAAAGTGTACCCTAGCCTAGTGATCAAAATTAACAGCACCAGAAAAGGGCAAACAGACATGGTGTGCCTCTAGTTGAGATAGCCTGCGTAGATACCTTAGATTCCCTGAAAAATATTCCCTGGTTGTTTTCAGGGAATTTGGGAGCCTCCTTGTAATTAGTTCTCTTGGTAGAAATATGTACCCTCCCTGTATCTCCCAAAGCCATACTTCCCAAACTTTACCGTACTTACCAATCACCCAAGACTCTTGCTCAAAAGCAGATTCTGGTTCAGAAGATCTGAGGTATGGCTCAACATTCTGCATCTCTAACAAGCTCCTAGGTAACTGGAGTATGGCTGGTCTTAGAGCCAAACTTGGAATAGCAAGGTCCTAAAGCTTCATTTTCCCACTTCTGAAAGTGGTCCTTGGACCAGCAGCATCTGTAGCACCTGGGAACTATGTTAGAAGTGCAGATTTTCAGGTTTCATCCTCCCTCCCCTCCCCCTTCCCCCCTTCCCCCCTTCCTCCCCCAGCCCAGATCTACTTACTTACTGAATCAGAAACTCTAGGCCTGGGGTCCAGTCCAGCTGATGCTGAACCCAGCCTCTGTACACCGAGACTGAAGTAAATCTCAAAGACAGAGTTTTGGATGAAGTAAAAAAGAAGAGCGTTATTTCTTTGCCAGGCAAAAGGGGCCCACAGTAGGCTAAAGCCCTCAAAACTGTGTGTCCTAACCTGGAGGGGGCTAGCGAGGAGTTTTATAGTAATGGCTCAAAGAGGGCGTGATCAGCTCGTGGACGGACGTGCTTCTGATTGGTTGGTGGTGAGGTAATTGGGAGTCAGCATCAGCAACCTCCTGGTTCCAACAGGTCTGGGGTCTACGTGCTTGTGGGCAGCACACTGTTAACTTCTCCCACCTGGGGGGGACTTGCAGCATCTGCAAAACAGCTGAAAGATATTATGTGTATCCCTTGAAGGGGAACCAGGACCCAGCCCTGCAAGGCTGCACTATTGTTTCTCTTGACAGAATCCCCTCCCTTCCCTGATTAGCAACTGTTTGGACCTGCCCTTTGGAACTCAGTGAAAGTCATGGAGGCTGAATGAAGGCTATTTCCTGCAAATAAGAAATGCGGGACACAGAAAGAGTTTTGTGCCCAGGAGCCCCACAGGGCCCTGCTTGGTTTCACAGCCAGGGCCAGAACTAGGATTAGGCAAAACTGAAGGAGGTACCTACTTCTTGGGGTGAGGGATGGGGGTGAGGGTCGCGCAAGTGCAAGGTCAGCACCTGAACGCAGTCAGTGCCTTCCAAGCCCTCCAGGAGATTCTGATGAAGCCAGAAGAGAACCATCGTCTCCTTTCTTTTCAGTAAATCACCTCAGTGCGATAGCGGCCTAATTGTACTTAAATTATCTGGACCTTAACTCAGATGCATTGAATCAGAATTTTCGGAGGCAGAAAGATGTTCATCTGCACATAAGGGGATGGGAATGAGAATGCTGTTTGCTCTGGGAAGGATTTGGAAGAGAAAAAGAACGTATCAATCATGATACACTGGATAAGCAAAATGTGTGGAGGCATATTGCAGTTACAGGCAAGGAACCAGATGTACAACAGAGCAATGTGACCAGGGCAGAAAAACAAAGCATTGGATGAAAAATGCGAGAAACGTAATTTAGAGCACAACACGATTTATGTAATTTAAAATGCATGCTTTTTAAAACTACATTATTTCTTTTTAAACAAAGATCCATGAACAGAGAGGGTAGCAGAGGGGA
Organism: Lipotes vexillifer; assembly: GCF_000442215.2. Taxonomy (NCBI): domain Eukaryota; kingdom Metazoa; phylum Chordata; class Mammalia; order Artiodactyla; family Lipotidae; genus Lipotes; species Lipotes vexillifer. The sequence continues at coordinate 2,093,506 of NW_006784469.1, forward strand.
AGTGGAATAAGAGTGAGGACTAAGGATAAGGGGGGAAAATTGGTAAATAATAAGCAGACAAACAAGCATAAAAGAGAAGAACTTTGCAGGCAGATGACAACACGCTCTGAACTGGGGAATACGATTCACGCACCTCCAGCACAAGGTCCTCTAGTTGGCCGCGTGTGTAGCAATCTGCAGATGGAGACAAGAAATCCATTGAAAACGAGAACCCCAGAGGAGTTTTCTGCACCCCTCTGATGTCTTTAATTTCAAAGCATTTTATTTTCTACAACGTCTATGATTTGCCTGCCACATAACTTTCTAGTCACCCTGCCTGACACTTTGCAATCCAGTAATACACTAAAATGTCACAATGTTTCCCACCCCCCAGATCTTTATTCATGCCCTATCTCCTGCTTGAACACTCTTTTTAACTCTCTTCACCTGGGTTACTCTTATTTATTCTTTTCAACTCAGCTCAGGTGCCATCTCATCAGGAAAGTGTTTCTGACCCCTCTGGCTGGATTAAGTTGATTCATTGGCTTTTAAGGCACTGGATTATTTGGTCGTGGAGTATTATACTGTAATCATCGATTTGTGTGCTTTTAAACGTCCCTAGCCCAAGAAATTGCCCTTATCACCTTTTGTTCCTCAGTGCCTGTCAATACTGTACCTGCAATTCAGTGGTTTTTCAAATGTTGTAGGGCTTACCAATAAAGCAGGTGGGGTAGGGCTTAAACAGCACTAGGAATATTATTTATGTATTCATTCACTTACACAAGACCTTGTTCAGAAAGCACTTAAGGCAGCACTTGAGAGCTAAATTTCCGAGAAGGGGAAGGTGGAATTTCAATGTAATAACCACAAGCAATAGCAGCTGTCTGCAGTCACAAGGATGCATCATGGCTGAACAGACCAAGATCTGGAGCCTGCCTTTCTTACTGTGGCTGGTTGGCAAAAGACCGCCATCCCTGCCTGCTACTGCCATCTCCAGGGGACTGGTTGACTTACACTCAGCCGCAGGCCTCCAGATGCCAGGAGAAAATCACAGCTCTGAATGAAAATCACCTTCATCAGTGGATCGAAAGATAGCTTATTCTTTCCTTTTCTCTTTCAGGTCTCTGAGAGAGGGTTCGCGTACCCTGTGTCTTCCAGCCAGGAAGAGACCAGAAGACCATTTTACACTGTTTCCTTATCTACATCAAATAATTTCTGAATGTACAGCCTCACATGATGGATTGATGTAGAAAATTAGAAAGTTCATGTCTTAAAAGATTCACAACCCTCCATTGAGAAAACATTTGTAATTATAGCCATGCTCCCCTCCCACAGGAAGGAAAATAATGTTTTATTTAAATCAGTTATGTAAAAGTAAAAAAAAAGCTGAAACACTGAGTTTACAATGAATTTGCCTCCAACTTCACTAATCATCAGGGAAATGCAAATCAAAACCACAATGAGCTATCACCTCACACCTGTCAGAATGGCTATCATCATAGAATCTACAAACAATAAGTGCTGGAGGGGGTGTGGAGAAAAGGGAACCCTCCTACACTGTTGGTGGGAATGTAAATTGATACAGCCACTATGGAGAACAGTATGGTTTTTGAGGTTTCTCAAAAAACTAAAAATAGAACTATTATATGACCAGGAAATTCCACTCCTGGGTATATATATGAAAAAAACAAAAACACTGATTTGAAAAGATACGCACATCAATGTTCATAGCACCATTATTTGCAGTTGGCAAGATCTGGAAGCAACCTAAGTGTCCATCAACAGATGAACAGATAAAGAAGATGTGGTACAGGGACTTCCCTGGTGGTCCAGTGGCTAAGACTCCGCACTCCTAATGCAGGGGGCCTGGGTTTGATCCCCGGTCAGGGAACTGGATCCCACATCCGAGTGCCGCAACTAAGACCTGGCACAGCCAAAAATAAATAAATAAAATAAATATTCTTTTACAAAAGAAGATGTAACATATATATATATATATTACTCAGCTATAAAAAAACGAAATTTTGCGATTTGCAGCAACATGGATGACTTGGAGGGTATTATGCTAAGTGAAATAAGTCAGAGAAAGACAAGTACTGTATGATATCACTTATATGTGGAATCTAAAAAGTACAACAAACTAGTGAATATAACAAAAAAGAAACAGACTCACAGGTATAGAGAACAAACCAGCGGTTGCCAGTGCGGGGGGCAGGAGCAATATAGGGGTACAGGATTAAGAGATACAAACTATTATGTATAAAATAAGCTTCAAGGGGGAATTCCCTGGTGGCCAAGTGCTTAGGATTCTGTGCTTTCACTGCCAAGGGCCCGGGTTCAACCACTGGTAGGGAAACTAAGATCCTGCAATCCACGCGGCATGGCCAAAAAATTTTTTTTAAATAAAAAAAATTAGCTACAAGGTTATGTTGTACAACACAGGAATATAGCCAATATTTTATAATAACTATAAATGGGGTATAATCTTTAAAAACTGTGAATAACTATATTCTATAGCTGTAACTTATGTAATATTGTACATCAACTATACTTCAATAAAAAATAAAATAGAATGAATTTGCCTCTTATATCCAGAATTTTCTTCAGTATATCATTATTTTTCTAAAAGAATCAGCATAAAGTTTTGGTTATTTCTTTTCAACAGATCAAATTATATTTGCTTAATGATAGGAAAACATGATTTGGTAAAATCTAAATTCAATTGGCTAGAAAAACCTTTCCTATATTCTGTAATGTACTGTCTCAGAAGGAGTCAAATAATCAAAGCAAAAAATTCGGATACTCACTAGAGCAGGATTTCTCAACTTCGGCACTATTGACATTTTGGGTGGGATCATTCTTTCTTTCAGGGGTGGAAAATGTCCCCTGGTTTAGAGAATGTTTAGCAGCATCCCTGGCCTCTACCCACCAGTTGCCAACAGCACCCATCCACCCCCAGTCATCGACAACCAAAATATCCCCTGCGTAAAGGAGGGGAGCAAAATCACCTCCCCATCGAGAACCACTGCACAAAGCCATTCACAGATAAGATGGAGGCTGTAAATTAGAACTTGAGACAGAATACACAGGCCTTTCCTCTAACCCAAACCCCAAGAACTAAACTTTCTTAATTCCAAGGTGTCAAACTTGCCAATACTATATTTGGGAGTAAATCCTTTTCTTAATAACATTTCAAAATCTAAGCAAGAGACATCTGACAGAGGAAGTCTGTCTTTCAATAATTAATATTTTTTCATTCCAAAAACTGACCCTTCAATTTTGGCTTCTGACAAAATATTACCCAAGAAAAACAGAGAAGCTAAGTTGACCTCAGGGAACAAGCTTAACCATTCTTGATAGGAAATAATTAGACATTCTTAATGTAGCAGCTAATTATTAAGTGGCAGTAATAGGCAGCATAATGCCTTCCCCCAAGATGTCCATGTCCTAATTTCCAGAACATGTACAGCAAAAGGATGTGGTTAAATTAAGGATCTTGAGAGGAGAGATTATCCTGGATCACCCAGTCAGGCCCGATATAATGTTAACGGTCCTTATAAGGGAAAGA